>NC_086342.1:1166897-1448493 GCF_032445375.1 Bacillus rossius redtenbacheri | reverse complement strand
GAAAACAGTGCATCAGTGAAAATTCAAAAATTTAGTTTAAGTAATACTAGCCATACCAAAAGATCAATATGCGAGATAAGAAATTTGGTAACTGCTCTACATTTCAAATAAAAATGCACTAGTTTCATGAATACTGAAATGTATGCGTAATAAGGCATATTATGTTATTATACTAAGCATGACTATAACTAAAAAAATTACAGTAATTTAAAACGATGGCATTCTTAACATACAATAAGTGCGCGAGTCTTAGTTTATTTTTTAATTGGCTTCTTCGTCAGATGGAAAAGAGTTAAGATTTCATCAAGGAAAAATATATTCTCAAAGTCACTAAACCGGGAGATAGAAAATAAGGTAGGTACTTAATTTTAAATAAAAGTTAAAATCGACTTACGCTAAACCAATTAAAAATAAGTCGTAAAAATATTTTTATTTATTAAATATGTTCTATACTTGACAGTTCTTTGTGTATAATTCTTCAAAAATATTTGAAATTTAATACATATTTTCTTAAAATGGTAGAATATCAGCAATACCCGGAAATTACGTGAGCAAAGCCACGGGTTATTAGATACACTTTTATTATAAAATAAAAACAATTATGCATTTGTAGTTCACGAATGTGATATTTTGTTTATTGCTTCACAACATTCATTTGCCAGTCTCAAATTTCATTGTACCACTTGTCAGAAATGTCACCAAAAATGAGAGATAGTTTTTTTTTGACGAATTTCAATTACGAGGAAACCTTTCGCAAGACTTTTTTCTTCGCAGTAGTCACTGGGACACCATTAATTTAAATCCACTAAGATAATAAAATTGTATGTATAATGATTTGTTTTTGTATATTTATATAACTTTCCAACCAATTTTTAATGATTTTCATGTGAATAAAAACTTGTAAAGCAATTTAATTAACTGTGTCATAATACTTCTGATTAGATGGAAATACAAACTTTTCATCAGTAATATACGATGATAAAAATATTTATTATTGTAAAATAATATTCACTGTTCAAATGCAAATTTAAATAGATTATTCATACATGTTTCCTGCTAATTAATGGTTTAAAATAATAATTTTTTAATATAAAATCATTTTTCTCTTGTGTTAAAATGGGTTGCTAAAATGAGGAATTATAAATATGTCACTTACTAAGTCCGTGCACAGATTTACACAAAACAGCAATGTAAATAATCTTTTTTGGTAGTTTCTAATTTTGTGCCCTGGATAACATGAATTTGGTTTAATTCATACCAAAGTGAATTTTTTGAACAACTTAAATTGATGTCATAAACAAATATTTATTTTATATTAAAAATCCACAAACAGTTTTTAAAATATAATATTTATCACGCCAGATGGAATAATAAACAAAAAATAGCTCTTATATGTTGTCTGTGTTTAAAGAATTGTATTATATTTCATGGAAATAATATTTACCTTTCGGTTATTAAAAGAAAATATATTTGTATTCAAAATACTTGCGCATCGTTTTTACGAGCATAAAGGCCGGGATACATTCGCAATAGCACGCAAACAGCACACAGATAGCACACACGCACAGAGATAGCACAGAGCTTGATGCTACATTCACGCACAACACAACACAAAATAATACCGGAAGCATTCAAAAAAGTTTTTTAAATGTAAAACTCCCGTTCACAATTTTGGTCACTGAAGTTGGCATACGTGACGTTTGTTTAGATTCGTGTGTTGTTATTGTGGTACGGTTTTCGTTAAACCCAGAAATATTTTAAATATTTCAAAGTTTACGTACAAAACACAATGAGCATTCAAAAATATATATCACTGTTTATTTCAAATCCGGCTTCTTTAACACATTCAGACACAGACTTCCAAGCATTTAATTTAGCTTCTTCATTTTTGTATCCTGCGGATCCCCTGTCATACAAAATATTTTTACTTTCTATTACAGCTATCAAAAAGCTATCAAATGTGCCTTCCATTTTTATGTTATCGCGTGTTTGAAAACAATAACAAACTACTCAAGTCAAGAGCACCAATACTTTCGTGACAATTGTTCTTTTATAAGCCCACTCGAGTAGTACTTAAACTGTTTGCTGATTGGCTACCATCATGGTCGCGCACAGAAAATAACCTAAAAGTTAAAAGTTAATGAACTTTCTGTGCGCCGATCCTGTGCTATTTTTCTGTGCGCGTGCTATTTGCCAATGTGGCAGCTCATATCTAATAGTGTATGTTGAACTTCTGTGCGTCTGTGCTGTTTGCTTGCTATTGCGAATGTAGCCCGGGCTTAACTTGTGTATCTAACCTCAAAGCAAGGAATATAAAGAGTGGGAACTCAATGCTATAACAAACACTCTTATTTTCTTTGGAGATCCGGGAAATGTGCTTTATTTATAAGCAAATTAACATAGTAAATCGTTAACTTTTCAGATCTATGTTGGCAAAATTGATTTTTTTTTGTGGTCATTCGCTACTGGGAATATTCACCATATAACGTTTAAGATTATTTATTTTGAATAACGAAACAACCAAAACATTATGTAAAAATGCTTCATCTTATGTTAAAAAAATTATAAACTGCATAGCCACAAAGTATGACATCATACCATTAGTTTCTGTTACTAATAACAACACGTGCACGCGTTTGAACAGTCATCGCAGCCATAGTTGTTTCATAGCTACCAAAATCATTCAACGTTGTCAAGAATTATTCCAAATTATGTTTTGCCATTTTACTCAATGCGCCACTCCGTTAACACAACATTTTATAAATTCTGAACCACGAATGTCAGTGGGAATGTACACTATACTGTACATTCCAATCTGATACGCTTTAAGAAATTTCTGTAGTTTTCTTATTATTAAAACTTAATTTTTGATGTTGGCATCTTTTAACCGCACTTTTTTTTTTTTTTTTTTTCGGTGGCCGTACTCCTCCAATTCAGTTGCGCCCGCCGATATCTAAGCGCTCGGATTTCAACAAAAGGCACCGCCTCTCGATAGAGTGAAACAGAGAATTACGCGCACGACCTTGAAAAAAGCGACGCTACAGCGCTCTGGCGTGGAAGCTGGTAACTACGAGTACCCTCTTGTGGAAAGAAGAGCTGTCTAGCGGCGGAGCTAACAACTACCTCAGTTTTGGATCCGAAAATTGGAATAATAAATCCTATCCCCTCGCGACTTCTATAAGTTATATATATTCAATGCTCTCACGGAGTTCCGTTTGTCAACTGTGAGTCTGAGCTTAGCGAGATTGACACGTGTACGTCTCCGAACGCATACACTTCCAACTTCCAGAACCGCACGTATGTTGCTAGACTCCGACGTTTATGGTTTGAATCACCGGAAAAAAACATAGAAGTGTGTACTAATCGTACGGCCATTAATAACATGCAACAAATGCTATTTATGACTTATTATTCTTGTTTTCTGTATAAAAATTTTCAAATGTGTAGAGGTGTTCCCACTACAAACTATCACAGTCAGCCATGGACAGCCGGCAAAATACTATTTGTTTTAATTGTGACTATAATGACAAGCTTCTATGTCCAAATTAAACTTACACTGTCTGAAATACTGCAATATTTATGCATGTTTGCACACACCGAACAGTTTGTAGCTAATTGCTTTGGGCACCAAATTCTGCTTACCAAATAAGAACCCCCCCCCCCCCTCCAAAAAAAAAGGCTCTTCTTATTCTTACGTTCATTCACAATTGAAGTTAAAAAAAATACTTTTTTAAATGTTACGTGAAATTCTTTATTTCAACTTGGCGTTTTTAAAATGGTTAAATGCATATTTTGGTTAAAAGTGTTGATTGCATATAAATTTATACCATTAAAAATATTAATGGCCACATATAAAATAAAATTAATAAATACGTAACTAACAAAGCCATATAAAATCGATTTGAATATATCACTTGTATAATGAAATATTACTTATGCCCAACGATTTGGCGTTTACTTCCTTTAATGGTTTTGTTCTTCTTCCGAGGTGCATTCTGTCGTAACCTTGCCTTATGACCCCGCCTGCAGTCACGCTGAATTCTAATGTCGTTCGGCCTCAACACAACTAACTGTGGAATACGCGTGTACTCAGCCCGGTCTGGTGTCCACAGGCCCGCCCTAGCCGGGGTGAGTATTCAGTCCGGGCAAGCGAAGCACAACTGAAAGAGGACAGGAAGAAAGGCAGCGCGGAGACCCCCCTTCATCCTGCCTCGTCATCCAAGGTCAAGCGGCCGTAGCGGCGCCACATACCGGGAAGAACATTCGCGCAGCACACGTCGTAGAAATCACGGTTTTTCTCAAAATTTTCCGTTGTGACCTAGTGCAAATTATATACGCAGCGAAAGAGAAAGGATTGGTGCACGATCCAAAAGTGGTTTTACGCAATAGTAATGAAAACTGTGAGCTTGGCGTGCCTCTGAAAATACGCTAATTAGGCTTATTCAGCATGCATTTACTAATCGACTATATGTCTGAGACATCTTAAACAACTTTAGGATCATGCCCGGTACCTTAATCTCTTTTATATCCGAAATCGGTAATCGCATGTCAAATAGTTTCGATAAAAACAACTGATTGTTAAACCTCTGCAGCTCACTTTGCACTGCATGTAGGCGGGCCCCTTAACGCAGTGATGTTTACAATCGAATTTTATTTGAATTAAACAAACACTCTCTCTAAAACATACATTATTTAAACCAAAAAAAAAACTGCAAGCTTGATGGGTATCTTGTGTTTGTTGCGTGCGTGACCGCAAGAAACTGCGATAAACAATAGTTTATTGACGTGATAACGTCTTATAAATCGATGAACGCCGGCTGCGCGCGCGAAAAAAAAGCATGATTCATTGTCACGTTCCGCCTGAGCCGAGCGTGCAAGACCCGGCCAACCACCGTGCGAGAAAATCTTCTATAATATATCAAACACTGTTAAGGCGAGCTTTTTAAAAGCAGCAATTTAAAAAAAAATTGATATGACGTTATCACGTAAAATTATCGTCCGTAAAACCGACTTTACAGACAATCCCCCCCTTTTTTAATTTTTTTTTCTATCGTTAAATATTAACAATGGACTCAAATAGTAGTTACTACTCGTAATATTTTGTGAGCCTTATAAAATTATTTGTTGATGTCGCGCGGTTGTGTTCACAACGACGCGCTGTTCCAGCGAGAAGCGGGCTCCGGAGGACATCCGGGCCGAGAGTGGAGAGAGAGGGAGCGAGAGAGAGAGAGAGAGAGAGAGAGACGGGCGGACCAATGGCGTGGAGGCGCGTCAAGGCCGCGGGCCGCCGCTTCTCGCCCGTGACTCAGTGAGGCTGCTAGTCCACACGACACATGTGCACCACACCGCACAATGCAACACACACATCATTCACATCCTGCACTCACCTGGCATTCACACGACACACGCACAGCACAACACACGCGTTACACACCTTCAGTCATCACTAGAGACCGGAAAAATTCGCGAATTCATTTCGCGACAGGCTAAAATACAAATAGTTATACCTCAGTGCTGCCTCTGCTATTGGCTCACAACTCACCTGGATAACTCTGGGCCAGTGAGAAACACCCAAACCAACGCTTTATGGAATCACAGGCTGCTACGTTGGGGCGTCTCACAAGACAGCAGCCAATGGGTGGGTGACATTTGACCGAGAGTACGTATAGGTAACTATGGAGTTCATCCTACAGGTCATTGAACCCGCGAATTTTTCCGGTCCCTAGTCATCACTTACGACCGTTCTCTGTGGAACGACATGACGTCAGGGGGCGGACTCTGTTCAAGCCAGAGGAGACTCGCAGAAGAAACCGACCAAGACCCGACACCTAGAGCCGGCGGCGACCGTCGGCTTCCAAGATTTGAATCTCCCGCCTCGCCGCCGGGAGCTGCGCCTAGCCGAGTCCCTTCCCCTCTTATACCCCCTCTAGTAGTTTGGCGCGGTGACTTGTTTCCCCTCCGCGCATGCGCACTGTGTTAGTTGGATGAGCTGCCTTGCCATGGCTGGCCAATAAACCCCAATAAGCACCAAGATGCATGCGCCCTTTTTATTTGCATGGTTAATACCCCGCATGGTAGTGTGTATAAGGCTTCGGCCTGAGACACACTTAGGTCCTCCCCTAACCTGGACACCCCCACCCCCTTTTCACACTTAGATTAACTTTGGCTAGGAAAAAAAAAAAGAGATGCCTTCTTCGAGTGGACATCGACTTGGCAACACGCAGCAGAATATTTGAAACTTACATAACGTTCGGCTGTTTGTACCACGAGGGCGACTTGCGAAAGAAATTTCTAAGTGTCTTTCAGTTTGAGCTGTGATCTTCTAAATTCTCTTTCGGCCCCGCTCTCTTGGGAATTTCAACTTGCCTTGTTTCACTTGCTCCGATTACGAGCCTGATTACCTTTTCATGGGGAGATTTGTATTTTTTGGCTCACACTTAACGTTAATTTTGCCTGCTCTTTGTATGCCGACTGCCCACCGGGCGTGACGTGTGTGTGTGTGTGTGTGTGTAAAATTATTAATTGCGTGATTTAAACTAAAATTCCATAGTTAGTAGCTTGTACAAGGGCGTCGCCAGAGGGGTAGGGGGTACGGGGGTAGCAGTCCCCCCCCCCCCGGCCCAGAGCCTTAGAGATATAAAATAATGTAGCAAAATGCAAAAAAAAAAATACATACTTTTCCCACAACTTCATCCCCCCCCCCCTTCCCCGGCCATCGGCTGGCGACGCCCTTGGGCTTGTACGTAATTTAATCATTTTCAATAGGATTTTAATCCGTGGAGTAGGTCACACAAAAAAAGACCTGAAATGTTTGCAACGTGTGCAGTCGGTGGAGACGTGTGTTGCAGGCAGGACACGAGCCCAGCAGGGAGAACAGAAAGGAGAGAAGAGAGAAGAGAGAAGGGAGGAGAGAAGAGAGGATAAAGAGAAGAGGAGAGAGGAGGAGAGAGGAGAGAGAAGAGAAGAGAGGAGAGCGGTCACCTTGCGGGTCTCGATGTCCAGGTGGCGCTGGTGCGCGCGGCGGGACGCGCCCAGCACGGGCGTGCACACGAAGAGGCGCGACGCGCGGCGGTCCAGCTGCCTGAGCGCGGGCACGGGCGTCCTGGCCGCCGCCTCGTACAGCCGCCGCACGGCCTGGGGGCGCGTCTCGGCGCCGAACAGCCCCGCCGCCGGGGGCAGCGCCGAGCTGTAGTGGCGCGCGCGCTGGCTGAACGTGCAGATGTCGCTCTCAGCTGCAACCACACCACACCCGTACCCGTCCTCGTCAGCCTTGACACGATCACCCTCAGCAACAACACAATCCCCGTCCAATACAACAACACCATTCCCGTCAGCAACAACACAATCCCCGTCCACTACAACACATTCCCCGTCAGAAACAACTGATTCCCCGTCAACAACACAATCCCCGTCAGCAACTATACCATTCCCGTCAGCAACTATACCATTCCCGTCAGACAACAACACACTCCTCGATGACAACAACACAATTCTCGACGACAACAACACAATCCTCGACAACACAATCCCCGTCAGCAACAAAACCATAACCATCAGCAACAACACCGTCCCTGTCAACAGCAACACGAATACCCGCCAGCCAACAAAAACACTTCTGGAATTATTGCCAAGTGCTTTCTTTCCGTCCAAGGTAATCTCCTGCAACACACTCAATGAGCAGCTGCTACCCTGAAGATGGTGATTGGACTGTCGACCGAAAATGTTGTCGAACGTTTCGCCTTTTCACAAGCCAAGCAACGTCAAACAAGCTATTTAAATATATATATATATATAATTTTAAAACATAGTTTCCGCCATAAACTTTGTACACGTTTAAACAATCAACCAGTGGCGTAGCAAGCGGGTGGCAGGGATGGCCCCCGCCAGGGGCGACGGAGCAGTGGAGGGGGGGGGGGCTGCGACGGTTTCGCGTTACTGAACCCTCCCCCCACTCTCTTTTAAACCAAGAGGGGCCGCCATTTTCAGTTCTGGCATTGAATATATATAACTTATAGAAGTCGCGAGGGGATAGGATTTATTATTCCAATTTTCGGATCCAAAACTGAGGTAGTTGTTAGCTCCGCCGCTAGACAGCTCTTCTTTCCACAAGAGGGTACTCGTAGTTACCAGCTTCCACGCCAGAGCGCTGTAGCGTCGCTTTTTTCAAGGTCGTGCGCGTAATTCTCTGTTTCACTCTATCGAGAGGCGGTGCCTTTTGTTGAAATCCGAGCGCTTAGATACCGGCGGGCGCAACTGAATTGGAGGAGTACGGCCACCGAAAAAAAAAAAAAAAGTGCGGTTAAAAGATGCCAACATCAAAAATTAAGTTTTAATAATAAGAAAACTACAGAAATTTCTTAAAGCGTATCAGATTGGAATGTACAGTATAGTGTACATTCCCACTGACATTCGTAGTTCAGAATTTATAAAATGTTGTGTTAACGGAGTGGCGCATTGAGTAAAATGGCAAAACATAATTTGGAATAATTCTTGACAACGTTGAATGATTTTGGTAGCTATGAAACAACTATGGCTGCGATGACTGTTCAAACACGTGCACGTGTTGTTATTAGTAACTGAAACTAATGGTATGATGTCATACTTTGTGGCTATGCAGTTTATAATTTTTTTAACATAAGATGAAGCATTTTTACATAATTTTTTGGTTGTTTCGTAATTCAAAATAAATAATCTTAAACGTTATATGGTGAATATTCCCAGTAGCGAATGACCACAAAAAAAATCAATTTTGCCAACATAGATCTGAAAAGTTAACGATTTACTATGTTAAGTTGCTTATAAATAACGCACATTTCCCGGATCTCCAAAGAAAATAAGAGTGTTTGTTATAGCATTGAGTTCCCACTCTTTTTAATTTCCTTGCTTTGAGGTTAGATACACAAGTTAAGCCCGGGCTACATTCGCAATAGCAAGCAAACAGCACAGAAGTTCAACATACACTATTAGATATGAACTGCCACATTGTCAAATAGCACGCGCACAGAAAAATAGCACAGGATCGGCGCACAGAAAGTTCATTAACTTTTAACTTTTAGGTTATTTTCTGTGCGCGACCATGGTGGTAGCCAATCAGCAAACAGTTTAAGTACTACTCGAGTGGGCTTATAAAAGAACAATTGTCACGAAAGTATTGGTGCTCTTGACTTGAGTAGTTTGTTATTGTTTTCAAACACGCGATAACATAAAAATGGAAGGCACATTTGATAGCTTTTTGATAGCTGTAATAGAAAGTAAAAATATTTTGTATGACAGGGGATCCGCAGGATACAAAAATGAAGAAGCTAAATTAAATGCTTGGAAGTCTGTGTCTGAATGTGTTAAAGAAGCCGGATTTGAAATAAACAGTGATATATATTTTTGAATGCTCATTGTGTTTTGTACGTAAACTTTGAAATATTTAAAATATTTCTGGGTTTAACGAAAACCGTACCACAATAACAACACACGAATCTAAACAAACGTCACGTATGCCAACTTCAGTGACCAAAATTGTGAACGGGAGTTTTACATTTAAAAAACTTTTTTGAATGCTTCCGGTATTATTTTGTGTTGTGTTGTGCGTGAATGTAGCATCAAGCTCTGTGCTATCTCTGTGCGTGTGTGCTATCTGTGTGCTGTTTGCGTGCTATTGCGAATGTATCCCGGCCTTTATGCTCGTAAAAACGATGCGCAAGTATTTTGAATACAAATATATTTTCTTTTAATAACCGAAAGGTAAATATTATTTCCATGAAATATAATACAATTCTTTAAACACAGACAACATATAAGAGCTATTTTTTGTTTATTATTCCACTTGGCGTGATAAATATTATATTTTAAAAACTGTTTGTGGATTTTTAATATAAAATAAATATTTATTTATGACATCAATTTAAGTTGTTCAAAAAATTCACTTTGGTATGAATTAAACCAAATTCATGTTATCCAGGGCACAAAATTAGAAACTACCAAAAAAGATTATTTACATTGCTGTTTTGTGTAAATCTGTGCACGGACTTAGTAAGTGACATATTTATAATTCCTCATTTTAGCAACCCATTTTAACCATTTTAAACCATTAATTAGCAGGAAACATGTATGAATAATCTATTTAAATTTGCATTTGAACAGTGAATATTATTTTGCAATAATAAATATTTTTATCATCGTATATTACTGATGAAAAGTTTGTATTTCCATCTAATCAGAAGTATTATGACACAGTTAATTAAATTGCTTTACAAGTTTTTATTCACACGAAAATCATTAAAAATTGGTTGGGAAGTTATACAAATATACAAAAACAAATCATTATACATACAATTTTATTATCTTAGTGGATTAAAATTAATAGTGTCCCAGTGACTACTGCGAAGAAAAAAGTCTTGCGAAAGGTTTCCTCGTAATTGAAATTCGTCAAAAAAAACTATCTCTCATTTTTGGTGATATTTCTGACAAGTGTGGTACGATGAAATTTGAGACTGGCATATGAATGTTGTGAAGCAATAAACAAAATATCACATTCGTGAACTACAAATGCATAATTGTTTTTATTTTATAATAAAAGTGTATCTAATAACCCGTGGCTTTGCTCACGTAATTTCCGGGCATTGCTGATATTCTACCATTTTAAGAAAATATGTATTAATTTCAAAGATTTTTGAAGAATTATACACAAAGAACTGTCAAGTATAGAATATATTTAATAAATAAAAATATTTTTACGACTTATTTTTAATTGGTTTAGCGTAAGTCTATTTTAACTTTTATTTAAAATTAAGTACCTACCTTATTTTCTATCTCCCGGTTTAGTGACTTTGAGAATATATTTTTCCTTGATGAAATCTTAACTCTTTTCCATCTGACGAAGAAGCCAATTAAAAAATAAACTAAGACTCGCGCACTCATTGTATGTTAAGACTGCCATCGTTTTAAATTACTGTAATTTTTTTAGTTATAGTCGTGCTTAGTATAATAACATAATATGCCTTATTACGCATACATTTCAGTATTCATGAAACCAATGCATTTTTATTTGAAATGTAGAGCAGTTACCAAATTTCTTATCTCGCATATTGATCTTTTGGTATGGCTAGTATTACTTCAACTAAATTTTTGAATTTTCACTGATGCACTGTTTTCCCTTTTCTATGTGATTTAGAAAATATAGCAATATACGTAAACCAATTAAACCAAAATCATCCTGAATTTTTATTACCGAAAAAAGTTAATTACAAAAAATTTAATGTGCGTATTTTAATATTGAATTTATATATATCTTGCCAATACTGATTTAGTGGGTTACATTTTTTTTTATTTTTAAAAATAATATTTACCCCTTGTACTACTTAATAGATAACGTTGAATAAGAGAAGGTTGTTTAAGGTATGTTGATTTTCCTTGCCAATATCTAAAAGTAAATTTGTACAAACGCGAAATATAGTTTAAATAAGTATTTTACTTTTAAAATAAAACCATATTTTGAACGTAACACTGACTATTGGCCCAATACAAAGTTTTAATAGCTAATTTTCACTTCACTCGTGTACAGAATCCCATCATTCAGTGATTTCCGTGGCTAGCTTCTTTTGGGATTTCATCATTCTCAAACGACGGTAAGGGAAGCTCCTCTTCAAGGTCGCCTAACGAGCTGATAAGACCTGCCGGGTAATTTGAAACGTTGGTCTGGGATTTTCATTTGGGGGGGGGGGGGGGGGGTGAAGGATGATGTCACGTCTGGGCTGGTTAACCTAGTTCTGCCAAATACCGCCAGGGGCGTATACGGCCGATACCCAGCGATGAAAGCGATCGCAGCGGCGGAGCTTGGAACTACAACAATTCTTCTAAGAAACCGGACAGAAAATTTAACCTGGGCCCGCGACTTCTATACATTATATATATTCAATGGTTCTGGCCAGGGGCGCCAGTCACCTTAGCTACGCCACTGCAATCGACACACGCGTGGCTTGCGTGCAGAACAACGCTGTTGGCGGGGTGAGGGAGGGGAGTGTCGCTGGTCGTGCATCGCCGCTCCCGAACACACGACGAGCAGGAAGTGCCCCCGCCTAGAGAGAGGCTGGTCCACAGGCTGTGCCGGCGCGGCTAGAACCAGCCAGGGGTCGGCAGACTTTCCAGTCAGATGTGCCACGTATCAAGTAAACAGATTCTCCCATTTTTCAGAGAGCCGCAAAAAAAATTTTTTTCCCCTTGTCTACGTGGAATTTTAACACGTAAAAAATGGGGGATCAGGCAAAATATGTTATTTAAAAATTCAACCAAAGTGTTAAAAATAAAGGCACTGAGGGAAAAAAAACACGTAAATGTAGTCATTAGTAGAGCTCTACTGATCAAACGAGAAAATTCTAAATTACTGCAATTACTTATTAAAATAAAATAAAAATTGACGCGTGCGGTGGCAGGTTGAGGACATGCGCTGTGATTGGGTCGTCTTCATTTTGGTAGGCATTTATTTTTTTGTGCTGTGGCAGCGCAGTGGGTTAGTTGTAAAGCCGTAAAATCCTATGTAAAGAGTCCAGTCTACCGACCCCTGGTCCAGGGTTGAGACAGGGGAGTTAGCCACGGCATCTACTGCTGCCATGGCTGGCCAATCCCCTCATGATAGGCCTGAGACGCACTTAAAGCCGGTATTCCAAGACACAAAAATTACGTTTAGGTGTTGACTATGCTACACCTGTACCTTGGCCGTATTCCTTTCTAGACCACCATAGGACACAGTCATTCCCTTAATTTTTAAGCAACGGATTTTGGTTTATCCCGTTGCCGACCTGTTTCCCAAATTCCGCGCATGCGGAAAGCGTCTGACGCCATTAACCCGTATATAGTCATCTTCGTGAATATCAGGGGACGAACCAAGCGTGTTGGTGCGACAAGTGAAACTTCATGATAGCGAAACTATCCTGGGATACATTCTGTACACTACTTGAATGGTCATAACAAGAAATAATACAACTAGAAAAGTAGGTACTCGAGGACTCGACCGGCCGTGTCCTAGCGACACTGAAGGCAGGGAGGTTGTTCCGAGAGCCGGGAGGAGCTGGAGGCTGGCTGGAGGCTGGCTGGAGGCTGGCTGGAGGCTGGGGTGAAGGTCGCCGGAGCCTCGTGCCCGGAGCCGGGCACGTGACACGCCGCGAGCGAGCACGCGCGCACTGCACTTGTCCGGTCGCACCTGCTCGACCTTGTCTCTATTTCCTTCCACTCTTTTACCTCACAGTCAAAGATTGCGTGTACGCTACTCCAGTACGTATCGAAAGCGTCAATGCTGCTATCCGTGGCCGTACGTGGGCGGAGATCGGAGTATCGTCTGGACATCCTGAGGGCAACAAAAGGGGCTCACGTTGAGACGGCGTGATTAGAAAACAAACTTTGGGACGCGTGGAACATAAATGGTGAAAACCGCCACCGTTCATCTCTTCCCGTTTGGTTGTAGTGACAGTATGTAATGGTAACGGGACTTTATGGACACCCTGTATATAATATAATCACATTTAAATATAATGTACGGCATATCTACTGTTCGCAGGGATCGTGCCGGTCATTTCTGTTAGCGGACGGCCTCAAAAGTGTTTATATTTAATGTGCGACTGCACACTGAAGAGAGGCGGTCTCTGAAAGGCTGATGGAAATTGAAGTACACGTTGACTTCCAGCATCCACGGTGTTGACGTGATGTTCGCGACCTGGTGTGCTGGATTCTGAACTGCGAACTGCTGGCAAGGGGGTGGGCGCTCTCTACAACCACAAGCTCCCCAGTTGCGAGGCTATGCCCATTAGAGAGACAGTGCCTGCGGTCTGACCAGCTCATTCTCGTGGCCGGTGATTGTAGCCTCGCGCACAGGAGCTCGGAAACAGGCGACATGTTGTCCTGAGCGACGAGCTGAGGTCTTGTCGTTAGTACTTGAGAACACCACAATCGGGAGAACCCGTCATTGCTACGCCGAGCCGAACATCCCAATTAGTAAACATTGTGGAGCGCACCCATCGTACTGTTGTGCCAAATAAAAAAAAATTTAATAGCAAAACTATTCTCGATTCTAGAGACCTGAAAATTTCGCGGATTCATTTCGTGAAATGCTACATTTCAAATAATTACACCTTAGTGCTGCTTCTGCCATTGGTTCACTGTTAATCTGGAGGACTGAGGGCCAATTAGAGACCCTCACTCGTAGAAGTGTCGAATCACAGGCTGCCCAGTCGAGACGACACACAAGTCAGCAGCCAATGAACAGTTGGCATTTGCCCCGAGTGTGTAGAGGATAGTGGAGTCTATCTTGGAGGTCATTGAATCAGCGAATTTTTCCTGTCTCTATACGATTACAGATTGTAAACTATATAAATAGTCATTGAAAGAAGTAATCACAACTATATTTCCGGACGCGAAGCACACGTAGTTACCTCACCCGCCGCTAGGAAACTACGTCGACTATAGAATCATCCCAATTCTAGATCGAAATTTAAACTATATAATGGAAGCGGCGCAAATAAAACTGAAAACGACTTGGAAAAAAACCCACTAAAATCCGGCTTTGGGCCATTATTTTCGACAAGAAATTTTGATAAAGAACTCCCCCGTCTTCAAATTCTTTAAACGGTTAATAGATTATAAAGTTTCCCTTTGGCTTTGTGAGCTTTGAAGCATGTAAATTATTCGCGTGATGTCAGAATGAATGGACGGTGGTGCATCGCTGCGGGAAACAGCGGGAAACAGCGAGGGGCAGAAGACAAGAGCCTCGCGACTATGCACACGGCGGTTGTTCTAATTCTGGGACGGGATGTCTGGCGGGCGCCGTAAGGGGGCTGAGAAGGGGGGGGGGAGAACACCCCCAACCCCCCAGTGAATGGTTAATGGTTCCTCAAAAAGCCACTTAATGTGCGCGCACGCAAAGGGAAAAAAGGGAGGGGGGGGGGCTATTAATACCAAACACGCCACCCCGCGCTTCGGTTGAGCAAAACCCATTGAAAAGGGGGAGAAAGAAGGACTTTACGACGAGCAGGTAACACGACACAGGCGCCACCTGTCGCCATGTTGCCCAAGGCTGCAGTGTTGCCACACGTACCCGGGTTACTACTCCTACTCAGCATCATCACTTACTTACTGTAACAATGAGTGTGTGGATGTGTGGGAGAGTGGCATTAATGTAAATACTATACCACATTGGAAACTAATGACTCTTAACCTTTAATTACATTTCAGCAAGTGTACATGTTTATCTTTTATCTTTGTATATTTAATTTACACTCAAGTTTGCTTTATATCAAGTATTATTTTGCTTTTATTATTTTTATTTTTAATATGCAATGTTAAAGCAGAGAAATGAAAAAAAAAGTTTAACGCGGTTAAGTGTAAGAAAATGCGTATCGCCTTAATTTCGCGACCAATAAATTAAGTAATAAATGAGTTTATTTCACGTAAAAAAATTGAACGCCCATTAGACCGCAGTAAGGTATGTATGTCCGTGTTAGCGGTTTCTTCCTTGTGATTGGCGGCCGGGTCTCCGCACTGGACGGTAGAGACCTGAAAAATTCGCGGGTTCATTTCGTGTTATGCTAAAATTCAAATAATTATACCTTAGTGGGGCTTCTGCCATTGGTTCACTGTTAATCTGCAGGACTGAGGGCCAATTAGAGACCCCCACTCATAGAAGTGTCGAATCACAGGTTACCCAGTCGAGACGACTCACGAGTCAGCAGCCAATGTACAGTTGGCATTTGCCCGAGTGTGTAGTGGATATTGGAGTCCATCCTGAAGTTCATTGAACCCGCGAATTTTTCCGGTCTCTAGGGACAGCAGACACGACACACGGACAGAGCTACGAGCTGGTCTGCGGAACGTGGCTCCGCCCAAGATGGCGGGGAGAGCAGTTCCGCGGTCCGCCCGCCAGGTATGCTCTATATTCGGCACGCGGAGGCCCGCCCTTATCGCGGCTCCGGGAATAGCGCGACCCTGACAGCCCCGCCAGCTGCTGCCGCCCCTCGCCCCGGCACAGAGCAGAGCGGCGTGCAGAGGCGCAGAGCTGTCTGTGCCCCGTGACTGCTTCACTGCTTCACTGCCGGCACGCCGATCACTAGAGACTGGAAAAATTCGCGATTTCAATGACCTCTAGGATGAACTCCACGATCCTCTATGTGCTAGGACAAAATGCACCTGCTCATTGGATAATGACTCGTGACTAGAGACCGGAAAAATTCGCGGGTTCAATGAACTTCAGGATAGACTCCAATATCCTCTACACACTCGGGCAAATGCCAACTGTACATTGGCTGCTGATTTGTGAGTGGTCTCGACTGGGTAACCTGTGATTCGACACTTCTATGAGTGAGGATCTCTAATTGGCCCTCAGTCCTCCAGATTAACAGAGAACCAATGGCAGAAGCCGCACTAAGGTATAATTATTTGAATTTCAGCATAACACGAAATGAACCCGTGAATTTTTCAGGTCTCTACTCGTGACACGTGTCACCTGAGATGCTTTTAATTTGATACTTATTTTGTTCAAGGCTTTTCACCGGCTTAGAGTCCTTCAGGTAAACGGTGGTCCAATCACTGACTCAGAATAAAGGTAAACGAGTTGAGTCTAGCCTACCGCTAATTTTTCCGGTCTCTGCCAATCACACACAGCCATCCAGCGCGGAAGCAGACGCATCCTAAACGGCTCGGTCAAACAAGACGACGGCCAATCACAAGGAGGAAACCGCCGACACGGACTGTGGTCTAATGGACGTTCAGATTTTTTTTTTTTTCGCAAAAAATACCTGTCCCTTAATCATCACTTCTACCGCCGCGCCGCTTCTACCCTTTGCATTATCACGGGCAGACGCGGTTAGGGGTGATTAGTTCCCCCCTCCCCCTCTGCTAATTTTCTGTGAAGCCGGTACGTTATTTTGGGCGATGGAAAAGTGGGTTGTTTCAACACCTGCTAGCACACACTACACATGAAGTGAAGCATGTTGCGAATGATAATGTAGCTCTCCAAATACCCTGTTGTAGGCGTGAGCTTTTTTTTTTTGCAAATGCAATATGTCTAGGGACCGGAAAAATTCGCCGGTTCAATGACCCGTAGGATGAACTCCATAGTTATACGTACTCTCGGTCAAATGTCACCCATCCATTGGCTGCTGTCTTGTGAGACGCCCCAACGTAGCAACCTGTGATTCGATAAAGCGTTTCTCACTGGCCCAGAGTCATCCAGGTGAGTTGCGAGCCAATAGCAGAGGCAGCACTGAGGTATTAACTATTTGTATTTTAGCCTATCGCGAAATGAATTCGCGAATTTTTCCTGTCTCTAAATAATGTCTTATTTTTATGTGTGACATCTCAGCTCTCAGTACATCGCACTTGCTGCCGCTTCCAGACCTCGTGGTGTGCCCGGGGCAATCTTCCTTCTTTGTTGACGTAGAAAACCTGTTCTCCCTCGCGCTCTGTTGCTGTTCTGCTCGCACGTCGACCTTGGCTCGGCGTCAGAGAGGACGTGTTCCGAACAACCAGTCGGTGGGCGGGGCAGGCGGGGCAGGCCTGCAGCTCGTATGTTCTCCAGAACAATCCTCGACGATCCTCAGCCAATCATGGCAAGGGAGACTGGGAGAGGCAGTGTCACGTAAACTAACCTCTGCCCGGTCACGAAACCACGCGATATGAAGCTCGAGATATCCGAGCGGTGACTCGCTCACCACGAATCACTGGACACTTGAACCATTTGCTGATTTACTTTCACGATATACTGAAATCCACATTCTTCTAACATTACTGATCCTGCTATCGGTCCGCAATTCATCTGCGGAGAAAGACGAGCTGATCAGAAATCTTAAAACAAAAGAAGGCGAAAAGATTTTTAGACTATCTGGGTGTTAAAACACTGAAGCATCGACTGTTTCGGGACTGTTTGAGTTTCTGTTCAGGAACATTTCTACTGTCAACACACTATTAAAAGCAATTTTTAAAGACTGAAAAAATTTGCAGATTTATTTTTGTGATAGTCAAGAATCCAAATACGTTTACCTTTTCTGCTGCTTCAGTGATTGGGCCACAGTTTACCTGAAGGAATCTTAACCAATGGATAAAAAAAAGTGGTATCGAATCAAAAGCATGCCAGGCAACAGGTATCACGAGTCCGTAGCCAATGAGCAGGTATAATATGCCAGTACATAAGAGTATCGTGGAGTCTATCCTGGAGGTCACCGAAACCGCGAATTTTTCCTGTCCCTGCTCTGACTTGTTTAAGATTATGTACAAGCAATTAGAGATGTGAGTGGGAAAATACAAGCATGTAATTTTTTTCCTGCAAATTTTCCTTTTTTTTCTCTCCAATATAACCACATACTACATAATTTAAAATATGTTGATATGCTAAGATAACAGAACAATCATTCTATGATCTAGAATGTATATGAGTAGAATGATCAGTATTTATCTTCTATTTCAAATTATTTTGCACCACTTTTAAAATTTTACGATAGAAAGTGGAAGTGGCGCCAAGGGCGATAATTTTTGAAGTTAAAAAGTATCTAAAGAACTGTGGAGAGTGCCCGCATGTTGTCTTAATTTACTACCTAACGGCTGGAGACCGGAATGATTCGCGGTAGGCTGGAACACAAGCAGTTTCACCTTTGATCTGCTGACTGATTCACAGTTTATGCGAATGTCTCTAATTGAATCACAGGCAATCCAGGTTAGATATCTCACAAGCGAGCGACCAATGAGTAGGGACCTGCAAAATTCGCGGATTCATTCGGTGATAGGCTAGAATTCAAACACATATACCTCTTAGATAATTTTGCTATTGGCTTACTGTTCATCTTGGCGAATCTCAACCAATTATAAACCCTCAAGCAAAGAAGGATCGAATCACAGACAAACCAGCTGAGACGAATTACAAGTCAACAACCAATGAACTTGCGTTATTTGCCCAGTGTACAGGAGAATGTGCAGTCTATCCTGAAGGCCATCGAAACCGCGAATTTTGCAGGTCTCTACCAATGAGTAAGCGGAATCTTGCCAAAATGTGCATAGGATTGTGGAGTCTATCTTGGATGACAAAGGGATTCCTTCTAATGGCTACCTTCTTTTTTGTTATTAGTTTTTTTTATATAAATAGGTTGATACAATTTTTTTTTCTGTGAAAGTAAAATTGATGGAAGAATTTTCCAGTTTTCCCACAAATACTTTTCCCGAGAACTAACATGTATATTTGCTGTCCACCCTGGCTCCCGCCTGACGCGTCACGCCCGCTGCGTCGCGGGTCACGTGACCCCCCGCTCTTATCGGCCGCCTCCGCCACACGCGATAGCCGGTCCCGACCTCGAGGAAGGGCGTGCCCTCAGCGCAACCAGATCCCTCGCCGCTATCTCAGGACACGTGAGAGCTTCTTGCCGCCACGCACTTCGTGCACCGAGGTCCTCTCCGCCCACTCATACTGGAGAACTCGTACTGGCCACAACTCTGGACAAAGACAACGCGAAATGAATCCGCGTATTTTTCCGGTCTCTAGCCATAAGTAGAGACCGGAAAAATTCGCGGATTCATTTCACGATATGCTAGAATCCAAACAACTGTACCTTTATATTGCTTCTGTGATTGGCTTACAGTTTATCTAAAGGACTTTGAGCCAATGGAAAACCATCAACCAAAAAAGTATCGAATCGCAAGCGTCCCAGTTAACAGGTGTCACGAGTCAATAGCCAATGAGCAGGTGGCATTTGCATGAGTATGTAGGGGGTTGTGGAGTCTAACCTAGAGGTCATCGAAAGCGCGAATTTTTCCGGTCCCTAGCCATAAGCAATTAGTAGAGACCTGCAAAATTCGCGGATTCATTAACCTCTAGGATAGACTCCACAGTCCTTTAAATACTCGCGGAAATGACACCTGTTCATTGGCTACTGACGCGTGAGACGTCTCAACTAGGCTGTCCGTAATTGAGCACTTTCTTGGTTTAGTGTTTCCCATTGGCTCACAGTTCCCCGGATAAAATGTGGGCCAATCGCAGAAGCGGTACGAAGGTATAGTTGTTTTGATGCTAGCCTATCGCGAAATGAATCCGCGAATTTTGCATGTCTCTAGCAATTAGTAAAGACTGGAAAAATTCGCGAGTTCAATGACCTCCAGGATAGACTCCATGATCCTCTGCCTACTTGGACAAACGGCGCCTGTTCATTGGGTGCTGAATTTTGAGGCGTCTCAAGTGGGTAACTTGTGATTGGATACTTTTTTTTTATTGATTTGTCTCTAATTGGCCAAGAGTCCTACATATTAACAGTAAACCAATAGCAGAAGCATCACAACGGTATAAATATTTGAATTTTAGCATATCACGAAATGAACCCGCGAATTTTTCCGGTCTCTAGCCATAAGCAATTAGTCAGAACAAAAATTAAAAATTAAAAAACTAAGCCAGTGAGGCAGCAGCTGCTCTTTTATAAAAGATAATTTATTTATTTTTTTCCACTTTGGGACAAAGAACAGCTCACATTTGGGATTTTGAGAAAGGAATGGGCATGATCTATTGCAAGGAACACTCCCGGAATGCACTTGGACTGACTTCGAGAAAACAACGGAACGTCGAAGTCAGAATGACTGGACGGAACGGAACTGGAACGGAAGTCAGTGTCTTAACATTGTTCGTGAATACGAAAATAATAATACCATTTTTAAAAACATATCCTTCGACCGTAAACTGAATACTATTTTTTTAAACTACCCCAACCAAAAAAAAAAACCGCTAAAAATCGTCATATCGAGGCAAGACTTGTGAACGTCACTATAGAGACGTGGCAAAGTTTATGATACGGTTGAGGAATAACAGTAGTTATTCGACTGGACTATTCGAAGCTATTTGGCTCTATCTGTGCGCGTGCTCTATTTCCCCTTTCTGCATCGACAAGCGAGAAACACACGACCGCCGTCACCGCTTCTGAAGATAACACAATCGCCTCCTTCAAACGGTCTGTTCGTGCAGTAAACATGCATGCAGTCGCATGATCAGTACTTATCGCAGCATGCGATCTCGCGAGGCCATTACGAGAGCCTGCCGCCAGCTCCATGCAGATGTATATGCAGATCGAGAGATGGAAATGAGAGCACTGCTTCCTATGTAAAAGAGTCGGCCAGTTATCCACAGTGCGGGGCCACTGGTACCCGCGGGACATTCCACTGGGAAGTCACTTATCATTATCACGTTGTGCAGCAATCATCTTGCTATGACCGGCCCGCTATATAGGTAGTAACTGAAAAAAATTCGCAAATCACTATCTAACATCCAGTAGTTCAAATAAAACAGCGTGACGTGTGTGTACTGTATCATTAGCGAACAACTGTTGTGATGGCAGACAGAGACCAGACCAGGCGTTGTGACGTCACGAAGCAGAGCTGCTGCACCCAGCATGCACTGCGCCGAGGAGGTAGCGGACCAATCAGGGCGCGGCTACACGGACCGCCGAACTGCTTCAGATCAACAAGTTTAAGTAAAAAAAAAAAGTTCACAAACGCGAAAATGTACGGTTACACTGCAGTTGGTATAAAGTATGTTCAACTTTAAGACCGATTGGCGCTTGTCTAATGTCAACGAACGAATATTTTGTGGAACCTATTTATTTGATCATGTTTACCTTCTCTTAGAGAATTACCATCGGCATCAATTTTAAAACAATAAAATATTTACTTGTTAATTTTTTTTGTTGCGGTCTGTAAAATATTAAACGAACTTGCGTCAGCAACATTCTCTATTTTGCGTGTTTTTTTTTGTTTTTTGTTTTTTCGCAGGGGACTTTTTATACTCTCGACGCTCAACAGCCAATCAGAGATCCCGTTCTGAACTACTTTGCCAACCTGTTCAAGTTGGATGAGAAATGACCTCGGACGAAACATGTTCAGACTGTGTGTAACCGCTCGCAAATGTTGAACATGTTTGCCTGAAGTAGTTCAAAGTCACGTGCGTCAGTGCCACAAGAGAGCGGTTACTGGCTGGCGGTTCTCCAAGACAGGACGAGCTATAGCGTATCTCGGCCTTAGCCATTCGCTCTCTCTTCGAATGCACGACTTTTGCCATTACCGCTGTCCCTGTTGCCAAGTGTACACCATAGAGCACGGAAGTTTTACACAAAACATTAATGAAATAAACATTTTTTCTGATGAATCTGAAACAGTGCAATACCAAAGGAAAATATTAAATAAGAATTTTGGAAAAATATTATCTTGTGTTTTATCAAGAGCATCATAGGATAGTATTCAATTTTTACTTATAAGGCCACGTAACTGAAAGACGCCATCTTGAATCCATTTTTTAACAGCTTTTGTATATCATTTAAAATTAAAAATTTTGGCTCTTTCAGACATAGCAAATAATTAATAGAATGCCTTGTTATTGAGCGACAGCTGGATATAACTAATTTTTTCCTGTGAAATAATCATTGTTTTGTAGCATTAAATAACTTATTACAGCCTTATTAATGACGGTGTACAAAAAGTAAGATATTTAATGTTAACAAGTCGGGTAGTGCAAACTAAGCGTGAGACACCATTTCTCAGATCTAATCTGAAAAGCAATGCTCTCTCGTCTGTTACATTGGAGTCCTCCCTGACGCCAAGCGAATTTGCGCGTAATTTTCCAGTCGCCAGAAGAAGAACTACTAATGTAAGCATGGTTCAAGTGCGGACTTGCTAGGATTCATTAAAGTGATAAATCAAGAACCCCTAACTGCGCCTCGTGCACACACACACGTCAGAATATCAATAGCGTAATGGAAACGAGGAGGAACAATAAACAAGAACATCGTGTTGGGGGGGGGGGGGGGCGATGATAGCGTGGGGAGGTTAAAGAGACTCTCCCCTCCCAACTACGTCACAGCTAATAGCTTAAGGGGGGGGGGGGTTGTTTGTGTGTGTTTGGTTGTGGGGAGACAGTGGATAAAAATGAAATCTCGCCCAAGTGTTACGGATGTTCGCCCACGGTACAAACCTACTTGTAACTTGCATACCTCAACAAAGAAACAAAACACGGGGATGTTACATCTGATTCTTGCTCGTGGGGCAATTACCGCTGAAACACTGTGTTCTACATTGCGCAGAGATGCTTCGGGAGACAACACACTTCGAGGTTGTAGATTACATCCAACCACATGGCGCTTGTCAGCTGGGATAATGAGCCAGGCAAAAACATACCGACCAACCTCTAACAGATGACCCATTAGTACAGACCCGGGAAAATTTGCGGATTCATTTCGCGGTAGGCTAGACTCCAAACTCGTTCACCTTCATTCTGAGTCAGTGATTGGACCACCGTTTACCTGAAGGACTCTCTAAGCCAGTGAAAACCCTTCAACAAAAGAAGTATCAAATTACAAGCATCCCAGGTGACACGTGTCACGAGTCATTATCCAATGAGCAGGTGCAATTTGTCCTAGTACGTAGAGGATCTTGGAGTCCATCCTAGAGGTCACTGAAATCGCGAATTTTTCCAGTCTCTACCCATTAGTACAGACCGGGAAAATTCGCGGATACATTTCGCGATGGGCTAACATCCAAACAAGTCCTTAAATATATATCTATGGCCACGATTGTTCCGGGGGTTGATCTCACTCCTCGCTGGATTCAACTACTATGAAACATTGCAGCAGCTATTCAGCTGTCGAACTCCATGTTGTCGACTTGAACAGGATTGTGAATTGTGAATTCTAACACCAAAGAATAACATTTCCGCTGATCGAGATCAGATCATTCTCACTGCATGTCTCACACAGTGATCTCCTGAACAGAAGTTGTTGCTTAAACATAATGTTAATAATGTTCGCAGGCTTTTCACGGCCATTGTCTGAAGTAGCTTGGCTTCTGGGTTCTAGCCGCGTACTTGGCGAATAATTCACCGACGTTTCGGTCGACATTGTATTCGCCATCATAAGGGAGCAGTTATCTACTGTAGGTAACTGCTGCCGGATGATGTTGGTAACTGCAATGTCGACCGAAATGTCGGTGAATTATTCGCCAAGGACGCGGCTACAACCCAGAAGCCAAGCTACTTCACTTTAAACAGAATGTCTTTGTTACTTATTCGCCCCCCCCCCCACACACACACACAAACACTCTCACGTACAGGGGACACAGGCCAATCAGCCTGATGTCCTTTTACGCCCCAATCCTAGCCGCGAACTGCACCAGGACTTAGACAACATCATCCTAAACGGCCAGCAATATGGAGTAAAACTTAGTTTATCCGGCCCTCGTTGCTCCGTATCAGATTTGTACACACTTTATTTAAAATTGAAAAAAAAACGGGGGGGGGGGGGTGTTTGCCTGTAAAATCGGTTTACGGACGATAATTTTACGTGTTAACGTCATAATATTTTTTTTTTTAATTGCTGCTTTTAAAAAGCCCGCCTTAACCTGTTTGATATTATAGAAGATTTTCTCGCACGGTGGTTGCCCGGTCCTTGCACGTTCGGCTCAGGCGGAACGTGACAACGAGTCATGCTTTTTTCGTGCGTGCAGCCGGCGTTCATCGATTTATAAGACGTTTATCACGTCAAAAATTAAACTACGTTAGCAAGAACGTAACTATAAACACGCCAAAAATATTCACGTTTTAGTTTGATTCAGTGTACAGTTCTTGCACAGGTGGTAGAATTATGATAGTGAAATGTTTGTTTGTTGTGTTTAATAACGCGGCGTGCTTGGAGCAACGCAGCCAATGAGCGGCAGAGTGCGCGCGCATCAAAGGAGCCCCGTGCGTGTGTGATTGTTTACCGCGCGCAGTTAGCGTCTGTGGCGGCCGTGGGGGGTCGCTGACCTCGCCAGCACTGCAGCTCCCCACCCCCGGGGGCCACTCCCGCCAGATAGTACAAACACGTGGGAGCCTGGACGCCTGTTGGCCTGGAATATGGCGGGGACGCACCGCAACGCCGAACGTACAATAACGCCGAAAACCATAACGCCGAATGCCAAATTGACTACAACGCCGACAGCTAGAAAACTGCTGTGTACCACAACGCCGAAACACATTAACGCCGAAAAATGTCATTGCAGGACTGCCACAAAGGTTAGGTTAGGTAAGGTTAGCACACACATTCATTCAGTTGTTTTTCATTTTGCTCCTGTGCCTCCCGCCCCCCCCCCCCCCCCGCAGCAACATTCATCGGCGTTACTGTATTTCGGCGTTGTGGTACACAGCAGTTTTCTAGCTGTCGGCGTTGCGGGCAATTTGGCATTCGGCGTTATTGTACGTTCGGCGTTGTGGTAACGACCCAATATGGCAAGCCTGCGACAGCAGTTTCTTCCTTGCCGTCCGTCTGCAAGAGGAGGTCAGCGTCTTTTCTGGCCGGACCGTTCAGGACGCTGAACACTCCCCCACTGAACCATTGTGATTGGTTGCTCAGACAGTCGACACAAAGCACAGACGATGCCACAGCTGGTCTCGAAATATTTTCGCGTACACGACGTAATTAATAAAAAAAGGAGGGTTGTTGTCTGTAAAGTCAGTTTACGGACGATAATTTCACGTGATAACGTCATAAGAAAAACATTGATAAAAAATTGCATACTTTTTTTTTTGATTTTCAAAATTTATTTACAGTTTTTTTTGCAAATTTAATTTAAATAATTTTGTTTAAATATATAACCACGGAACAATTAGTTAAAAAAAAAAGCCCGCCTTTAACCTGTTTGATATTACAGAAGATTTATCTCGCAGGGTGGTTGGCCCGGTTCTTGCACGCTCGGCTCAAGCGGAACGTGACGAGTCATGCTTTTTTTTTTCGTGCGTGCAGCCGGCGTTCATCGATTTATAAGACTTTTTTTTTTTTTGTTTATCGCACCAAATGTAGTCAGGACGGTGGCTTGTGGGATGCAGAGGAGGGGGTGCGGCCCAGGGGAGCAGGCGAGGGGGCAGAGCGGTGGTAACACAGCCGCCGACGAGGAGGAATGCACGGGGCTCTCGCGAAGAGGGAAGCCTTCTTTTCACAGACGAGAGAGCCAAACTCCCGATCGTGCATCTTCGGGGTTTTTTTTTCGTTCATTGTAAATAAATATGGCGGTGTTGATAAAGGGATACTAATGGCCAATTAGGTTAGGTTAGCTACATCATAAATACTTTAAAACATTGTGGACGGTTGATTTGGTTAGGATAGCTACATTAAAGATACGGGGAAAAAAAAAGCACGAACTTCGGGGAACTTCGGGTTTCGGCTCTCTCGTCTGTGAAAAGAAGGCTTCCCTCGCGAAGAACTGCCTGCCCCCATTCACCCCTCAAGGCTGTCCACACTGCAGTCTTCGCGCACTTGCGTCGCCGCGTCGTCTCTGGACAGCATGCTTGCACGTTGCATGCTTCCCTTATTTCTAAAAAAAAAAAATAACTAAACAATCGCATACGTTTGTGTTTACCATAGCAGAGCGGCTTACGTTTCCACAATTATTTTATAACAAGTGACTATCAAAAAATAGAGGGGGGGGGGAAATATATTTCTACGTACAGTTTATTCCTTAACTTCTTCCTATCACAAAGTTGTTTATTATTGAAGTATTTAAAAAAAATTACAAGGAACGACCTGAGTAGTTGGAAATAGGGGGTTCAAGAACAGGCGGAGGATCGAGGATCCGGCGGCCATCTTGGATGACGTCATCTAATCCGTATGCTGATCCATGCTAATCCGTATGCTAATCTATGCTAATCTACGCTAATCCATGCCAATCTATGCTAATCCATGCCAATCTATGCTAATACATGCCAATCTATGCCAATCAGTATGCCAATCTATGCCAATTCGTATGCCAATCTATGCCAATTCGTATGCCAATCTATGCCAATTCGTATGCCAATCTATGCCAATCCATATGTTAATCCATGCTAATCCATATGCTAATCCATGCTAATCCATCCGCCATTTTATATTTCTAGAAATTTCCACCAACTTCGAATCGTGACGTCACCGTTGCACTTTTCGTCACGGCCGCCATCTTGGATTAGAATTTTTTTTTCGAACTTTTGAAATTCGATGTAATCATCAGCCGCCATCTTGTTTCGTCTGCTGGTGGCCGCCATCTTGTTTTCGTCTGCTGGTGGCCGCCATCTTGTTTTCGTCTGCTGGAGGCAGCCATCTTGTGACGTCATATAGTTCTGTTGGTCGCCACCAGATAGCAGCAGGGATTATTTTATTTTAACTAAAATATTTTCAGTGCCGAGGCTGGGATTCGATCCATGGGACGTGAAAACGTCCAGGATGTCGTGGTTACGAGGCGGACACCTTGACCACTAGACCACGAGACCAATTGGGATATGGTGGAATAAATAATCTATATATGCTACGTACTGACGGCAAGTTTATGATAAATGGGGGAGGAGGGTGTTTTTGCCTTCCTTAATGCATACCTAAGGCCCCACATTTTAAATTAAAATTATTATACAGCCGCCATCTTTAATTCCAGCACAGACTACCAGATGGCGCTAAATTCAAATATTAGTTAGGGAGTCGGCAGGCAGGTGTCGCATGCCGCCATCTTGGTTCTCAAGTTGGCTGGTAGATGTCGCTAGTATCGCGCGCCAAATTCAAAAATTAGTTGCCAGAGACGCCGCCATCTTGGTTCTCAAGTTGGCTGGTAGATGTCGCTAGTATCGCGCGCCAAATTCAAAAATTAGTTGCCAGAGGCGCCGCCATCTTGGTTCTCAAGTTGGCTGGTAGATGGCGCCACCGTCGCCATATTTTAGTTAATATAATCGATACCAGATGACGCCACCATCGCCATCTTTAGTTCCTAGTGTTGCTACCAGAGTGTGCC
The DNA here is from genome assembly GCF_032445375.1 of Bacillus rossius redtenbacheri. Taxonomy (NCBI): domain Eukaryota; kingdom Metazoa; phylum Arthropoda; class Insecta; order Phasmatodea; family Bacillidae; genus Bacillus; species Bacillus rossius. Next base: position 1,420,722 of record NC_086342.1, on the reverse strand, counting down.
ACCGTCGCCATCTTTAATTCTTAAAGTTACCGCCGGAGCGCGCCACCATCGCCATCTTTAATTCATAAAGTCGCTACCGGATGGCACCACTGTCGGCCATCTTTAATTCAAGGTATTGTCGCCGGATGGTGCCAAGTTTGAATTTAAAAACCTACAAGTGTTATGCAATGTGTAACCAGTCGAGATAAGTTTGGAACCTGTAGCCATATTATTATTATTATTTATTAATGTATGTTTATTAAATATGATAGAGTATTTATAAAATATTGGTGTTGTGTAGAGTCTCTCTCTCTTCTTCTCGTAGTGGCGGAAGACATCTCGAAGGTAGTGTTAGAATTTATGTATTAAAGCAATCACTCTAGCTGAGGAGACTAATAACTTATAGTTACAATTCAATAATAGCGGCAATTAAATGTTTTGAAATTAAAGCAAACAACGTAAATGTTAAACACATATTTATTTAAATCTTATTACAAACAGCAAGGGTTAAGAACAATCGATGATTTAAAAGAAGTAAATAACGAGTAATAAAATCACATAATATTCACACACTACACATCATAGTGACAAAGGCAACATTAACTCGAGACCCAATTATACATAGTAGTATGGGTGGTCGAATAGCCAGAATTTAAGTAGCTGAACATTACAATGAGCGCAATGGAATTTGCCATACAGTTTTATACATTTATCCAGGCGGTTTCCATAAGTCTTTAAAAGTTTGGACTACCACTTTAGTGGAGCGATGCTGTGAGACCCCAGAACTCGCTCGAAATATCCTGCACAACACATTCCAAAAACATGACGTAGCCTATGGTTGACGGCACAAACACCCTGAGTGGCTCTGCGTGTTTCCTCCTGCCCGAACACGCGCTGCTGTGAAAGCCTCTTCCCGAGCACAGACGTCACTCCCGCAGCAGACAAAACAGGCGTATGCTACAGGAGCTAGAACAATTGAATAACCAAATATATTTAGACTACCCAACTACATAAATGACATGAGACAATCCCTGTGCGATAATCATACTTTAAATGTTGTAATGTATGGAAATAAATACTCTCCACTCATTTTTCAAAAATCAATACTTAATTCGACATTCATATTCAAAATCAACACTCAATTAAACACTCATTCTCCATCTGCACCCGATACAGAACTAAGTTACAAAAATTAAGATACACCTCTTAATATCAACTGTTTAAATTTTATTAAATCATAAAATACAATTTATAAATATTCTTCATCCAACTAAACATTATTTTATTCTATATAACATCTACATCTTAGAGCATTAAGTATACTGTACATGTTTCTTTGATAACAGACAAATCTTTAATTTAATGATTGCATTTAATTTTTACAGTTAAATAATATTTTGAAAATTAAATGTTGACAAATTAATAACATGTCCAGCGGCCATATTGAAATTTTGTACTGTGATATAAATTTGAGGACAACGATCCTGAAGAAGCTAGTTGAATCATAGATCTCATCCAGTACCCGTGTACTGTGGTCAAAATGTCTTTTGATCCATCTGCTGAGTATGCAGAGGTAACGTCTGGATTCCGTCGTGTGTTCTTCGTGACAGCTGATGGTCAGTTCCAGCTGGAGGTCTGCAACTTTGGTCATCACTGGGTGTCGAACTGTGACGAGGACAACCTAGATGTACGCAATCAAGCATGTAGTAAGGTCAACTGTGTTATATATCATATACGACCTGACAGTAAATTTCCCACAAGCTTAGACATACTTAAGGCTGCATCAGCAACCGAAACGTTACGTGTGCGTCCAGGACAAGCGTCAATGAAGTGTGAGTTGCGGCGTAGCACCGGCGCGGTTATACCCCTTTTGTGATGTGAGGCACTGAATGTTGCAGAGAAATAATGTCATTTTTGCCAGTACTCACGATAACTGATGTGTGAAGCTGTGCTAGCTCTGCAAGGCTGATGCTAGTTCTACAGGTATGACTGCAAGGCTGCAGTGCTGATGTTGTCTCTAGGATGCTGAATGTCAGACTGGTTGTAACAACCTTTGGTGTCGTAGTACACACAAATTTATAATTCGTCTTCATCACTATCCCCCAAGCCACTATCCGTTCCTTCATCCACATCTTCGTTCGCCTCTTGCGCTTCCTTTGCGTCCTCGATGCAGGTCATAACAGCATGATATAAATAGGTAATAAATTCCTCTTCCTCAGGGAACTCAGCGAGAATGTTGAGGGTGGAGGATGTAAGGTGGTAATGTATTTCATTAAAGTCCATACCTATGTAGCGACGTACTACCTCCATTACAAATTCCCGAACATCGTCCATCGTAACACTGTTTAAATTACAATCGCAAACACTCTCCGCGTAAACACTGGTGGAAGCCATGATGATAGGAGCGTGGTTAGAAGCAGACTACCACGTTAGCATGGAGATGTCGTCAGAGCCCCACACACCACTGGGTGGCAGTTACGGTGACTCCAGAACTCGCTCGAAATATCCTGCACAACACATTCCAAAAACATTATGTAGCCTATGGTTGACGGCACAAACACCCTGAGTGGCTCTGTGTGTTTCCTCCTGCCCGAACACGCGCTGCTGTGAAAGCCTCTTCCCAAGCACAGACGTCACTCCCGCAGCAGACAAAACAGGCGTATGCTACAGGAGCTAGAACAATTGAATAACCAAATATATTTAGACTACCCAACTACATAAATGACATGAGATAATTCCTGTGCGATAATCGTACTTTAAATGTTGTAATGTATGTATAAACATTAATCATTCCGAAGTACTTGAAAAAAAAAAATGTAAGTGAGGTGTTATTCACCTTTAGCGCTTCTCGATTTCTGTATCTGCTACCCACGAATTAAATTGAGACGGGAAACCCCACCATTTCACAAAAGACCGGCCATTTCTTCGTTTGAGAACTTTCTCCACCAAATATGTGCCCGGATACATCGTAGGCTGGATCTCTTCAGCATAGAAGCCACCACGAATAGGCTTGTGGTCCAAGTCTTCGAGGTAGTAGGTCCTCGGTTCCGATTCACGAACGTGTGTCACACGGAAAAGTTCAGAACTCCAATTCGCCGTGAAACCTTTCTCAAAGACACCTTTCTGCTTGGAGATTCTCACAATGTCACCAACATTAGCTTTATTATTGCGTGTATCTTTCTTCTTCGTGTTGGTGAATACAGTCCCAAGTAGACGATCATCCTTTACATCTTTAGGCTTCATTTTCGTGGTAGAATGCACTGTGGAATTATATTCACTTATAAGTTTCGACAAAAGATCCAACCAAAAAACACCTCAAAGTCTTTTACAAACATAATATTTATTACTCAATTTCTATCCTACTACAGAATCACTTGCGAAAGCCAGCAATCTTATAAACATTTAGCCCTGCATAGACGTGCAACGACTACTTCTTAGCTCCAAATGGCTCCAAATGCTCCAAACAGCCTTCAAATGCTCCAACAGCTCCAAATGCTCCAAACGGCTCCAAATGCTCCAAATGCCTCCAAATGGCTCCAAATGCTCCAAACGCTCCAAATGTCTCCAAAAGGCTCCAAATGCTTCAAAAGACTCCAAATGCTCCAACAGCTCCAAAAAATGCTCCAAATGCTTAACACAGCTCCAAATGGCTCCAAATGCTCCAAATGGCTCCAACAGCTCCAAAAGGCTCCAAATGCTTCAAAAGGCTCCAATTGTTCCAAGATCTCCATCTTCAATTGGTTCCAACTGATTCCAATTACTTTTCTTATCGAACTTGGCATGATTACTAACATGTCTTTATTAGTATACATTTTGACTGGCAGTGGTAACGTATTTTGCACCTTTAAGTTATAAGTTTTATTTAGAAATCAGATTTCGATAAATGGTAGATACCATTTGGAAAGAAAATATATTAATTTATCTTCAAGTTTATACACATACATTTAATTTAAGCCATTATTGTATGTAGCCAGCTTCCCTCAGTTCTTTGAGTATGAAGGATATTTCTTTAATGTTCGAATAGTTTCCTGCACAAAGCGATCCATGTAGTAGTCGTAGCCTGTCAACCAATATGTTAGGATCTTCCCATGAGGTATAATCAAACTCTTCTGCTGCGTTCATCATCCTTGCATGTTTATAATAAATATTATCTCTGGTGTCTATCGTTTTAACACCAACCTCAAGGTCACTTTTGTCATCGTGCCAGTGATTATCACAAGCTTGATCAGGATAATTTATTTTATTACGATGTTTCCATCGTTTTGGTCTCAAACCACCATCACAGTCTTCACTCTTGCATGCTTTTGGTGCTTCAGCACAATACTCAATCATGTCAGCCTTAGATGTGTCAGCACAGTCTTCGTTCACGCCAGCTTCTGATGTGTCACCACAGTCTTCAATCATGTCAGCACCACAAACTTGATCAGGATAATTTATTTTATTACGTCGTTTCCATCGTTTTGGTCTCAGACCGCCATCACAGTCTTCGATCTTACCTGCTTTAGGTGCTTCAGTACAGTACTCAATCATGTCAGCCTCAGATGTGTCACCACATTCTTCAATCATGCACGCTTCAGATGATTCATCAAAGTCTTCGACCTTGTAAGCTTCAGATGGTTCTCCATCTTTCTCATTTTCATGGAGACGACTAGATATTGGAGTAAATATATTTTCATTTCTAATGTGGTTACAACTACCTTCGTTTGTTTTAAATTTTAAATTATTATCTTCATCTAGATCAGTAATTTTAGCATTAGCTTTTTCGCCTTCGTTCCTCTTCCGCGATGTTGTAGCCCAGTCTTCGTTATCTTTATTCATCTTAATTGTACAGGTCTTGTAATGTCTATCCAAGTAATATCTTCTACCAAAGGATTTCTGACACTGACTGCAATGAAACGGTTTTTGACAAGGACCCAAATTACACTCGCTTCTCTCATGTCGTTTAGCATTCTTTCTCAAGGTAAACACCTTGCTACAGTATCTACAGTGATGACGTTTCGATACAGCGTCAGATCCTAAATCGGAATTCATATTAGTTACCGAGACTAATGCCAGATGCAAACTAAGAGTTTTAAATTAGATATATTACTTAAATAGAATTTTTTAATTATTTCATCAGCGAGAATTAATTTATCTCATTCAAAGGTACTTGTTGCAAGTAGTTCTGCTTTTCAACAACATATGACACCACGTATTGCTTGCAGGTAAATAATATTTCTTCCTTTCATGCGGGATGCAGGATTCTCACTAACGATCGCAATAAAGGGATGACATCTCTAGACTCCAAGGAGAAGGTAGTTTGTTCTTCCAGTTAGTGTTTCTCAGATTTCTCAGGGTATATATTATTATTTGACTGAATAATGATTTTTTTCTTTTAAATTCCACCTAATAAAAATAAAATAGAAGCACTCAGAGAAAACCATCAGGGATGATGTCGTTTATAAACATCATAAATTACCATTTTTTTTAAATATTCCAAATTTAATCCTGCTTAAGCAAAGAGTTCTAGCACAAGCGGGCTTGTGAACTCTCATGTTGCTTAAGCAAAGAGTTCACAAGCCCGCTTGTGCTAGAACTCTCATGTTGCTTAAGCAAAGAGTTCACAAGCCCGCTTGTGCTAGAACTCTCATGTTGCTTAAGCAAAGAGTTCACAAGCCCGCTTGTGCTAGAACTCTCATGTTGCTTAAGCAAAGAGTTCACAAGCCCGCTTGTGCTAGAACTCTCATGTTGCTTAAGCAAAGAGTTCACAAGCCCGCTTGTGCTAGAACTCTCATGTTGCTTAAGCAAAGAGTTCACAAGCCCGCTTGTGCTAGAACTCTTTGCTTAAGCAGGATTAAATTTGGAATATTTAAAAAAAATGGTAATTTATGATGTTTATAAACGACATCATCCCTGATGGTTTTCTCTGAGTGCTTCTATTTTATTTTTATTAGGTGGAATTTAAAAGAAAAAAATCATTATTCAGTCAAATAATAATATATACCCTGAGAAATCTGAGAAACACTAACTGGAAGAACAAACTACCTTCTCCTTGGAGTCTAGAGATGTCATCCCTTTATTGCGATCGTTAGTGAGAATCCTGCATCCCGCATGAAAGAAAGAAATATTATTTACCTGCAAGCAATACGTGGTGTCATATGTTGTTGAAAAGCAGAACTACTTGCAACAAGTACCTTTGAATGAGATAAATTAATTCTCGCTGATGAAATAATTAAAAAATTCTATTTAAGTAATATATCTAATTTAAAACTCTTAGTTTGCATCTGGCATTAGTCTCGGTAACTAATATGAATTCCGATTTAGGATCTGACGCTGTATCGAAACGTCATCACTGTAGATACTGTAGCAAGGTGTTTACCTTGAGAAAGAATGCTAAACGACATGAGAGAAGCGAGTGTAATTTGGGTCCTTGTCAAAAACCGTTTCATTGCAGTCAGTGTCAGAAATCCTTTGGTAGAAGATATTACTTGGATAGACATTACAAGACCTGTACAATTAAGATGAATAAAGATAACGAAGACTGGGCTACAACATCGCGGAAGAGGAACGAAGGCGAAAAAGCTAATGCTAAAATTACTGATCTAGATGAAGATAATAATTTAAAATTTAAAACAAACGAAGGTAGTTGTAACCACATTAGAAATGAAAATATATTTACTCCAATATCTAGTCGTCTCCATGAAAATGAGAAAGATGGAGAACCATCTGAAGCTTACAAGGTCGAAGACTTTGATGAATCATCTGAAGCGTGCATGATTGAAGAATGTGGTGACACATCTGAGGCTGACATGATTGAGTACTGTACTGAAGCACCTAAAGCAGGTAAGATCGAAGACTGTGATGGCGGTCTGAGACCAAAACGATGGAAACGACGTAATAAAATAAATTATCCTGATCAAGTTTGTGGTGCTGACATGATTGAAGACTGTGGTGACACATCAGAAGCTGGCGTGAACGAAGACTGTGCTGACACATCTAAGGCTGACATGATTGAGTATTGTGCTGAAGCACCAAAAGCATGCAAGAGTGAAGACTGTGATGGTGGTTTGAGACCAAAACGATGGAAACATCGTAATAAAATAAATTATCCTGATCAAGCTTGTGATAATCACTGGCACGATGACAAAAGTGACCTTGAGGTTGGTGTTAAAACGATAGACACCAGAGATAATATTTATTATAAACATGCAAGGATGATGAACGCAGCAGAAGAGTTTGATTATACCTCATGGGAAGATCCTAACATATTGGTTGACAGGCTACGACTACTACATGGATCGCTTTGTGCAGGAAACTATTCGAACATTAAAGAAATATCCTTCATACTCAAAGAACTGAGGGAAGCTGGCTACATACAATAATGGCTTAAATTAAATGTATGTGTATAAACTTGAAGATAAATTAATATATTTTCTTTCCAAATGGTATCTACCATTTATCGAAATCTGATTTCTAAATAAAACTTATAACTTAAAGGTGCAAAATACGTTACCACTGCCAGTCAAAATGTATACTAATAAAGACATGTTAGTAATCATGCCAAGTTCGATAAGAAAAGTAATTGGAATCAGTTGGAACCAATTGAAGATGGAGATCTTGGAACAATTGGAGCCTTTTGAAGCATTTGGAGCCTTTTGGAGCTGTTGGAGCCATTTGGAGCATTTGGAGCCATTTGGAGCTGTGTTAAGCATTTGGAGCATTTTTTGGAGCTGTTGGAGCATTTGGAGTCTTTTGAAGCATTTGGAGCCTTTTGGAGACATTTGGAGCGTTTGGAGCATTTGGAGCCATTTGGAGGCATTTGGAGCATTTGGAGCCGTTTGGAGCATTTGGAGCTGTTGGAGCATTTGAAGGCTGTTTGGAGCATTTGGAGCCATTTGGAGCTAAGAAGTAGTCGTTGCACGTCTATGCAGGGCTAAATGTTTATAAGATTGCTGGCTTTCGCAAGTGATTCTGTAGTAGGATAGAAATTGAGTAATAAATATTATGTTTGTAAAAGACTTTGAGGTGTTTTTTGGTTGGATCTTTTGTCGAAACTTATAAGTGAATATAATTCCACAGTGCATTCTACCACGAAAATGAAGCCTAAAGATGTAAAGGATGATCGTCTACTTGGGACTGTATTCACCAACACGAAGAAGAAAGATACACGCAATAATAAAGCTAATGTTGGTGACATTGTGAGAATCTCCAAGCAGAAAGGTGTCTTTGAGAAAGGTTTCACGGCGAATTGGAGTTCTGAACTTTTCCGTGTGACACACGTTCGTGAATCGGAACCGAGGACCTACTACCTCGAAGACTTGGACCACAAGCCTATTCGTGGTGGCTTCTATGCTGAAGAGATCCAGCCTACGATGTATCCGGGCACATATTTGGTGGAGAAAGTTCTCAAACGAAGAAATGGCCGGTCTTTTGTGAAATGGTGGGGTTTCCCGTCTCAATTTAATTCGTGGGTAGCAGATACAGAAATCGAGAAGCGCTAAAGGTGAATAACACCTCACTTACATTTTTTTTTTTCAAGTACTTCGGAATGATTAATGTTTATACATACATTACAACATTTAAAGTACGATTATCGCACAGGAATTATCTCATGTCATTTATGTAGTTGGGTAGTCTAAATATATTTGGTTATTCAATTGTTCTAGCTCCTGTAGCATACGCCTGTTTTGTCTGCTGCGGGAGTGACGTCTGTGCTTGGGAAGAGGCTTTCACAGCAGCGCGTGTTCGGGCAGGAGGAAACACACAGAGCCACTCAGGGTGTTTGTGCCGTCAACCATAGGCTACATAATGTTTTTGGAATGTGTTGTGCAGGATATTTCGAGCGAGTTCTGGAGTCACCGTAACTGCCACCCAGTGGTGTGTGGGGCTCTGACGACATCTCCATGCTAACGTGGTAGTCTGCTTCTAACCACGCTCCTATCATCATGGCTTCCACCAGTGTTTACGCGGAGAGTGTTTGCGATTGTAATTTAAACAGTGTTACGATGGACGATGTTCGGGAATTTGTAATGGAGGTAGTACGTCGCTACATAGGTATGGACTTTAATGAAATACATTACCACCTTACATCCTCCACCCTCAACATTCTCGCTGAGTTCCCTGAGGAAGAGGAATTTATTACCTATTTATATCATGCTGTTATGACCTGCATCGAGGACGCAAAGGAAGCGCAAGAGGCGAACGAAGATGTGGATGAAGGAACGGATAGTGGCTTGGGGGATAGTGATGAAGACGAATTATAAATTTGTGTGTACTACGACACCAAAGGTTGTTACAACCAGTCTGACATTCAGCATCCTAGAGACAACATCAGCACTGCAGCCTTGCAGTCATACCTGTAGAACTAGCATCAGCCTTGCAGAGCTAGCACAGCTTCACACATCAGTTATCGTGAGTACTGGCAAAAATGACATTATTTCTCTGCAACATTCAGTGCCTCACATCACAAAAGGGGTATAACCGCGCCGGTGCTACGCCGCAACTCACACTTCATTGACGCTTGTCCTGGACGCACACGTAACGTTTCGGTTGCTGATGCAGCCTTAAGTATGTCTAAGCTTGTGGGAAATTTACTGTCAGGTCGTATATGATATATAACACAGTTGACCTTACTACATGCTTGATTGCGTACATCTAGGTTGTCCTCGTCACAGTTCGACACCCAGTGATGACCAAAGTTGCAGACCTCCAGCTGGAACTGACCATCAGCTGTCACGAAGAACACACGACGGAATCCAGACGTTACCTCTGCATACTCAGCAGATGGATCAAAAGACATTTTGACCACAGTACACGGGTACTGGATGAGATCTATGATTCAACTAGCTTCTTCAGGATCGTTGTCCTCAAATTTATATCACAGTACAAAATTTCAATATGGCCGCTGGACATGTTATTAATTTGTCAACATTTAATTTTCAAAATATTATTTAACTGTAAAAATTAAATGCAATCATTAAATTAAAGATTTGTCTGTTATCAAAGAAACATGTACAGTATACTTAATGCTCTAAGATGTAGATGTTATATAGAATAAAATAATGTTTAGTTGGATGAAGAATATTTATAAATTGTATTTTATGATTTAATAAAATTTAAACAGTTGATATTAAGAGGTGTATCTTAATTTTTGTAACTTAGTTCTGTATCGGGTGCAGATGGAGAATGAGTGTTTAATTGAGTGTTGATTTTGAATATGAATGTCGAATTAAGTATTGATTTTTGAAAAATGAGTGGAGAGTATTTATTTCCATACATTACAACATTTAAAGTATGATTATCGCACAGGGATTGTCTCATGTCATTTATGTAGTTGGGTAGTCTAAATATATTTGGTTATTCAATTGTTCTAGCTCCTGTAGCATACGCCTGTTTTGTCTGCTGCGGGAGTGACGTCTGTGCTCGGGAAGAGGCTTTCACAGCAGCGCGTGTTCGGGCAGGAGGAAACACGCAGAGCCACTCAGGGTGTTTGTGCCGTCAACCATAGGCTACGTCATGTTTTTGGAATGTGTTGTGCAGGATATTTCGAGCGAGTTCTGGGGTCTCACAGCATCGCTCCACTAAAGTGGTAGTCCAAACTTTTAAAGACTTATGGAAACCGCCTGGATAAATGTATAAAACTGTATGGCAAATTCCATTGCGCTCATTGTAATGTTCAGCTACTTAAATTCTGGCTATTCGACCACCCATACTACTATGTATAATTGGGTCTCGAGTTAATGTTGCCTTTGTCACTATGATGTGTAGTGTGTGAATATTATGTGATTTTATTACTCGTTATTTACTTCTTTTAAATCATCGATTGTTCTTAACCCTTGCTGTTTGTAATAAGATTTAAATAAATATGTGTTTAACATTTACGTTGTTTGCTTTAATTTCAAAACATTTAATTGCCGCTATTATTGAATTGTAACTATAAGTTATTAGTCTCCTCAGCTAGAGTGATTGCTTTAATACATAAATTCTAACACTACCTTCGAGATGTCTTCCGCCACTACGAGAAGAAGAGAGAGAGACTCTACACAACACCAATATTTTATAAATACTCTATCATATTTAATAAACATACATTAATAAATAATAATAATAATATGGCTACAGGTTCCAAACTTATCTCGACTGGTTACACATTGCATAACACTTGTAGGTTTTTAAATTCAAACTTGGCACCATCCGGCGACAATACCTTGAATTAAAGATGGCCGACAGTGGTGCCATCCGGTAGCGACTTTATGAATTAAAGATGGCGATGGTGGCGCGCTCCGGCGGTAACTTTAAGAATTAAAGATGGCGACGGTGGCACACTCTGGTAGCAACACTAGGAACTAAAGATGGCGATGGTGGCGTCATCTGGTATCGATTATATTAACTAAAATATGGCGACGGTGGCGCCATCTACCAGCCAACTTGAGAACCAAGATGGCGGCGCCTCTGGCAACTAATTTTTGAATTTGGCGCGCGATACTAGCGACATCTACCAGCCAACTTGAGAACCAAGATGGCGGCGTCTCTGGCAACTAATTTTTGAATTTGGCGCGCGATACTAGCGACATCTACCAGCCAACTTGAGAACCAAGATGGCGGCATGCGACACCTGCCTGCCGACTCCCTAACTAATATTTGAATTTAGCGCCATCTGGTAGTCTGTGCTGGAATTAAAGATGGCGGCTGTATAATAATTTTAATTTAAAATGTGGGGCCTTAGGTATGCATTAAGGAAGGCAAAAACACCCTCCTCCCCCATTTATCATAAACTTGCCGTCAGTACGTAGCATATATAGATTATTTATTCCACCATATCCCAATTGGTCTCGTGGTCTAGTGGTCAAGGTGTCCGCCTCGTAACCACGACATCCTGGACGTTTTCACGTCCCATGGATCGAATCCCAGCCTCGGCACTGAAAATATTTTAGTTAAAATAAAATAATCCCTGCTGCTATCTGGTGGCGACCAACAGAACTATATGACGTCACAAGATGGCTGCCTCCAGCAGACGAAAACAAGATGGCGGCCACCAGCAGACGAAAACAAGATGGCGGCCACCAGCAGACGAAACAAGATGGCGGCTGATGATTACATCGAATTTCAAAAGTTCGAAAAAAAAATTCTAATCCAAGATGGCGGCCGTGACGAAAAGTGCAACGGTGACGTCACGATTCGAAGTTGGTGGAAATTTCTAGAAATATAAAATGGCGGATGGATTAGCATATGGATTAGCATGGATTAACATATGGATTAGCATAGATTGGCATACGAATTGGCATAGATTGGCATACGAATTGGCATAGATTGGCATACGAATTGGCATAGATTGGCATACTGATTGGCATAGATTGGCATGTATTAGCATAGATTGGCATGGATTAGCATAGATTGGCATGGATTAGCGTAGATTAGCATAGATTAGCATACGGATTAGCATGGATTAGCATACGGATTAGATGACGTCATCCAAGATGGCCGCCGGATCCTCGATCCTCCGCCTGTTCTTGAACCCCCTATTTCCAACTACTGACCTGATAACACTACAAACACTAACCGGCACACAGGATCTAACCCATGTTAGCGCGTCGTCCGGTCTTTCTTTGGAGAGTGGGGCAGTCTCCCCCAGGCCCTGGCCGGAGGACACTTCCCGCCATTGTGCTGTCCGTCAGCGTCACCGTGACGCCATGTCGTCACTTCTACCTTTGAATATATATACTGTATAGAAGTCGCCAGCCCAGGTTAAAATTTCTAATACGGTTTTGAGGTAGTCTGTTAATTCACCGTCCGCAATCGCCACCATCTCTAGGGCATCGACTTGTGGTGGTCCCTAGCGGACAAGTGTCGAACTCTACAAACACCCCTTCCCCCTCCTGTTGAACGACCTTGAGCTGCAGTGAATGATGGGTGGGGGGGTGCGGGGAATGACAGCGGGCGACAGTGCTGCGCCCTAACGGGTAAGTAACAACTAAGACGATACAGGGCGTTACGGCAGCGCACTGCAGCGGTGAAGTTAGTTCCCAAGCTGCTCATCGTACGCTCCTGAAAAAACGTAGAGTAAATCCTATCCACTCGCGACTTCTATACAGTATATAATTATATTCAAAGGCGTCACCGTCACTACTGCACTATTATCTTTGAAAGATTTGTGCAATGGGAGTGCATGACTTAATGTAAGCTTTTGGACATACGCGATTGCTAAGCACATGTATGTCTGTAGAAGAAAACTACAAAAAAACACAAAAAGACAAAAACACAAATTAAGCAAAAAAAATTGCAGTTGTCAACAGGATATAAACACCACATAATATTCCATAACAGGAATATGGTCAACAAACAAAGAAAAACAAAGAAAAATTTACAAACAGAACGAAAAAATTTCCCACAATCGCAAGCGTCCCGGTTGACAAGTGTCACGAGTCAGTAAGCCAATGAGCAGGTGGCATTTGCCTGAGTATGTAGAGGGTTGTGGAGTCTATCCTAGAGGTCATCGAAAGCGCGAATTTTTCCAGTCTCTAGCAATGGCGTATGTCCAAAAGCTTACATCGAGTCACTACTACACTACTAGAGACCACAACTGGCTGGTGTTCACACTCACACCGCCGCTGGCCCAGTTCACCTGAAGGACAGCACGCCAACGAGGCACGCGAAACCCGACAACTGCCTGACTATATAACCATCTCTCTTCTCGAGATACATAAATATATATCCCTATATATGTCTCTCTACAGCTAAGAAAATGTTAAAAAAATTGGTTGTCTATACAGGTGGTTTACGGACGATAGTTTAACGTGACAACGTCATAACAAAACGTTGATGAAATGATTGCATACTTTTATGAATAAAATTCAATCATTTTTATTTTAATAATAAAAGAATAAATACTTGAAATTATACTAGTAATCAGATTCATTTTCTTACGTACACTTGACGTCGAAATTATTTCATATTACACATTTATAAACAAAGTTTTAAGTTTTCACTTCTGTCGGTGCGCCGCAAGCGTACAATGAGCGTAACGGGACACAGCGTAACGGAACAATGAGCGTAACGGGACACATCGTAGTGGAACAATGTGCGTTACGGGACACTTTTTCGTGAGTGAAGCCGGCGTTCATCGATTTATTAGACGTTGTCACGTCAAAATCTATGTTTTTTTATATATTTATTTATTTATTTACCTGTCACAGGTGTGACATAGGTACATAAAAACCACGCGCGTATTCGAATTCAAACGTTGTGTCAATCTTTCAAAGCAAAAAGGTGAAGAACTGTCGGAGATTTCAGAATTTTGAACGAACGAACAAACATTTGCATGTATACAGATCTGAGGCATACTGGCTAGGCGAGCACAGCGGTGAGGTTGGCAACAGCCTCCCGTGGACCGGGCACAGCGGGGAGGAGGAGAGGTAGGGAGGGGGGTTGCACGCATGCCAACCACTGACCGTACAAGGAAGCCTGCTGCGACCGGCCCGCGCACATGCGCTCTCTTCTCTGCAGCCCGCGGCCTCTGCTCGTCCCGAGAGCGGGGCGCTCGATGGCCCAGGGCTGCGGGAACAACCAACAAACTACACGATCGGACAACTGTTACAGTCTTTGCAGGGTATTTTTTTCTTTTATGTCGCCATGTTTTCGCTACAATTAGTTTTGAACCTCCGTTGTGCACGACATTTTATGTTTTAGTTTCATAGTTCACGTGAATGATTGAATATTCTTTCGAAGGCCGCACGTACTAGGAATAAAGTATTTCAGCTATTTCTCTTTCCCCCTCCCCCTACAAAACACCTGGATCTGTAAGTGTCTTTAATAAAAAATTTTTATACATTCAACAGAATTTTTTTTTTAACGTTTATGTTTGAAGCCAACGTGTTTTTGAAGACTACCAAACAAAAAAATGTGACCAAGTTTCTCCCCATGTTTATGAACTATGGAAGACGCAACAGGTTAAAAAAAACTTTCAACTTCTTGCGTTTCCTCTTTGCGTTTCGCCTTCCAAATTTGAAGTGGAGTGTTCCAAAAAAAAAACTCAATTTTAGCACACACATCACGTTTCCACTGATTAAACTATCGCGCACTGCTAAACAAACGACGGTTTTTTGACTCGAAAAAAAACTATTAAGAATATCACACGTTTCTCGTAGATGGAGGGGGGGGGGGGAACTTGCTAACAATCTCGTAGAAGAATGTGGTTTCGCAATGTTGAGCGAGATGGCGTGCGGCGTGGAGGTCGTGGAAGTGTCGCCCGCCGCTGGCTGGGGGGGGGGAGGGGGGGGAGGGGCAATGACGCAGCTTGCGTGACGGGTTGAGGACGCCGCCACGCTATTGTGAGCAGCGTCGCTCTCACAATGGAAGCAGGCTGCCCTTCCGCCTCCCCTCCCTTCTTTACAACCTCACAGACACAGGCTGGCCGGGTACTGCTTCCCCTCTGGACGTCGACTGGTCGTGCAACACCGTCTACTAACTCGTACACGTTTCAACAAATATATATAGTACATATTAATAAAAGGAGCGAGTTTGTCTTGTCTGCAGTTCGGATTTTTTTAATAGCGATATAGAATACGTTTTCCCTATGATCTCCATCGGACACAGCAGTGCTGTTATTCGTTTAAATAATCAGATGAAAACATTTACAATTATTGAAACGTACCCACAAATAAATGGAAATTTCATTTTTTTCAGCATAAAGATTTACCAAGTAGGTAAATATTTCTGAAGTTTAGTTCTGTAAGGTTTCTGTTTTTTTTTTTTTTGCTTCTTGTCGGGCAGCACGACACGACAACATTAGAAATAGACTCGTCGGGGCGCGGGGGTGACGTCACGGCGACACAACTGTTGGACGTACAGCGGCTGAAGTCTGCCTCCTGGCGCAACCCTTCCACATGCGCGTCTCTAAGGGATGACTGGGGGGAGGGGAGGGGTGTTTGTGAATTAACAAAGCGCCCCTGGACGGAAATGTCCGCTCGACCTATCGCGTCCGATCTGACATCCGTCCCCCCCCCCCCCCCCCCGGGAATTAAGAAGCCCCTCACTAAGTAGTGACTGTGAAACGGGGTTGATAAATGTAAACGTCAGAACTATCTGCTATGGGAATCTTTCTGTATATATGATTATATGTGATAGTGTTCTACTTATTGCATGCATAGAGGCAGTGTACAACACACCAGCACCGTATCCATAGATTACTGGTGTCGGTTAAACCCACAGATATGTGCCTCTCGGTACTAATATGGCGCACACTTGAGTAAAAAAAAAGGCCGATTGATTATTTTTTTTGAAGTAAAATGACGGAAGTTTTGTTCAGAGTAAGTGCCAAAGGACCAACCGCAGCTTGCCGCGCGGATCAAAAGTTGGCCGTGCCAGTGTACAGCGGCGGCTCTCCGGAAGGCCTGGCCTTGTTCTGCAAGACCGCGCGCGTCCAGGTGAGGCCCGTCAAAGACACTCCGTACCACCGTCTGCCTGCGTGCACCCGTCCGCCCGCGAGGAGTTCGCATTCCGACCGCAAGCCGCTCCGCGGCGCCACGTGTCACTGCTGGCCCTGCCTCGGGTCAGCGGGGGCTCGCTCTGCTGTAAGACCAGAGCCGGTGCGAGGTCAATTGGCGCCCCAGGCGAAAAACCTTAATGCACCCCCCTCCCCCACCCCTCCCGCCGGACACACCAAAAAAAATTTTCCTTGCCTCAAAATACATCACGTAAGCCTAATATTTTGTCAACAATCAAATGTAAGTAGACTTGTTTGTTTTTTTTTTTTTCACTTTTTTACTTTTTACAAATCATAAACAGGTCACCGTGGACTTTAAATAATTGCTTATATCAATACAAACATTCTAAACTGTTACAAAAATCCATTTTCATCTAGTTTCAATAATCGTTAAAACATATTATATCAGCTGTTATGTGTCGTGCTGCGCCGCCCCCAGCTACTTGGCGCCCTGGGCGGTTGCCTGGTTCGCCTGTATGGACGCGCCGGCCCTGTGTAAGACACCTACCACATGTCACGAACTAATACAGGCGTGTATTTTCCGCGAAAAATGAATATTGAAAATTTTTTAGCTGTGCGTCAAAACACTGTGACATCGTCTGTGTTTTGTCAATGCTCGAGTTCCATTTCGTGTACGTGTCTACTAGTCGGCACAACCAATCATAACAACTCTACAGCTGCTTCTCTTGCAGACGGCAGCCAATCACAAGGGAGCAATTGTTGACGCGGGCGTACCTTCTTGCAGTCATATTTCGCACCAAAAAAAAAACACATTCTCCTGATCATCGGCAACAGAACGCCATTAAAAAAAAACAAACCTAGAATGTCTTCTCTCAATGACAGCAGCTTCAAGTGCCCGTCTAGTCAGGAGTGTGTGTCTGTGTCGGTGAGGCGGGATGGTAAGGGCGACGCTCGCTGCTGCTTCTAGCGCGGTGTCGCCTCTAAGCGCAAGACTGTGGTAACCACAGCATTATATTATTCAAGTGCTCGTTGACAGCGAGGTCAGAGACACGTCGAAGGGGGATGAGGGGAGGACGAAGCATTGACGAAATGTACGAGGTGGAGAAGGGGGGGGGGGGGGGGAGAGAGTCTTCCAGCGCTCGACGGAGAGATGTTCAACATCTGACCTCGGAAACAGAACAAACTCAAGTGTTCTCATTTTGCCAATGCACCTACAACACCAAACTCGGGCACCAAATTTTAACGTAGAATTATTCAAGTAATGCCGAGCATGGCAAATGTGCCCAAGCTGTGTTTCAACTGCATTTCTTGACGCGAATCCAACTTAAGTTTCCGCAACCGCCGCTAGAATTCGCTACGTCGACTATTGCATCGTTTGATTAGCTGACCGAAATTTCAAACTATATAATGAAATGGCTCCGATAAAAGAGAAAAAGATTTGAAAAAAAAAATATATACTAAAACCCGGCTATGAGACCTGATTTTAGACAAGTAATTTTTATTAAAGTACTGCTCATCTTGTTAAAATTTATTAAACCGGTAATACTATAAAGTTTACCTTTGGCTTTGTGAACTCTGGTGCGCGCCATCCGCCACAGATGGCAGCACTGTTCCCCGACTTCCGCCGCATCCACATTATTCCCACCTTGCCGTATACCCAGAGCTAAGATGATTACACATAAATAAATGGGTGCGTATACTTACGTAGGCGCGTTATGTTATACTTACTTGACTTAATAAGAACCGTAACTTCAACTTTGCATGCAAATAATTAAGAGAAAAAATAATAATAAGGATTGGGGTGATATTATAAATAGGGTGAAGCATAAAATCAATTATAAAATATTTAAATTTATTTAATTACTTGTTATAGTAAAATAATTTATATAAATTTAACTATACAGGAATTTAGCTAAATATGTCGAATGTTTATTCTAATTTATTAATTTAAATAATGTATTTATTAAAAATTTAATAATTAATAATCCAATAATAAATACGGAAACATAACCCCACAAACACTCCCATGAAAACGGCCAGGAGACTACTAAACCTTTCACAGAAACTCCCTGCCAGCGACAATGGAAGCTTGCAAGCAACTGACATCGTTATACATACGGGGACATAACCTCACTTATATAAATACACGTGAAAAATATTATAAACACAATTTATATCACTATTGTTCACAATAAAAAAATGTTCTTAATGATTATGAACCTTTATTCAATATAAATCACTAAAGTGCGTGATTTAAAAACATACATAATTTTTTTTTATTTGTACGAAGCGTCTTTTCGTCGTGTGAAAATTTCGTGGCGTGGTGCGCGCGCAACAACTCCTGGCCACACGCACGGCCGGTGGCCACTCGCCTCGCCCCGCGCCAGGGCATTCAGGACAGTGCGCGATCTCCAGAACCGGGGGATTTCGGTACTAGTCTTCAACGGAACCGAGAATTCCTGGTACTTTCAGTACTAGTTTTTCTTTTTCTTCTTTTTCATTATTAATGGTGCAGCAGTCGGTGATTGAAGTAGTGACAGTTAGTTTTGACTTTTTTTTTTACTTTTGGTCGCCAAAACTTGTTCAGTAATTGAACAAGTTTCGGCGACCAAAAGTAAAAAAAAGGTAAAAATTTGAGGTACAATTTTTTTTGTTGCAAAAAAAAGTATTTACTATCGTGCACAAATCACTTTTATTCTCAGTCTTACTCAATCTGTATAACTTTGAGAGAAAGAGAGAGAGAGAGAGAAACCATTTAAATATGATGGTGTTAACGCGTGTAAAATATTTTAATAAAAAAATGTCGTTCTGTGAAGAATACTGGCGAAACCACCGCCACACCGCATAAGCGCCTCGCCAGAAGAGATAAGCACATGAAGGTTAACCTTAGCGCGCAATACACACGGTGTCGAGTCCCGAAGGTACCGAAGGAACCGGGAATCTGTACCAAGAGTGCAGGATGCGAGCCCTACTCTGCACACCCCTGGGGCGGGGGGCGCGTGGGTCTCCCCGGCCCACGTCGTCCTGTCGCCGGGACTCTGCCCCCCGCGTGACCCCGCAGTCCTCTGACCCGTCTCCAGGCCGCGTGAATACCCGCGCAGACATCCTCCACGGCTGCTGCATCTCGCCACCAGCGGGCTGCCGAGGTATTTAAATAACTATTATTGGAAAAAAAAAAACTTGGCTCTCTAAATTCACAGACACGTTACCAAGGGAACCCGGCGATGGTGTATGACAAAAAAAAAATTATTATTTTTTTTTTTTAAATCAATCTTCAGGGAACTTTTACGATTGTCTGAGTGTTCCCTGTTCCCCAGGTGTTCCTGTGCGCGGGGCGGTCTGCCGTGTCGGGGTACGGTCGCGCCGGGACAGCGCTGAGCGCTGACAGGCGCCACCCGGTGACGTCACGCAACTGGCGACACCCGAGCCGGTGCCACGACGGCACTCCTGCGGGAAGCCTTCTTCTCGCAGACGAGAGAGCCAAACGTCCGATCGTGCATCTTCGGTTTTTTTTTTTATTCATTGTAACTCATGATAACTAATGGTCAATTAGGTTAGGTTAGGTTAGCTACATTATAAATACTTTAAAACATTGTGGACGGTTGATTTGGTTAGGATAGCTACATTAAAGATGCTGTGAAATCATGTAAACGGTTTCCCCCAGATAAATACACCTGTTGTGGTACGGAAAAAAAAAAAGCGAGCATGAACTTCGGGGAACTTCGGGTGTGGCTATTTCGTCTGTGAAATGAAGGCTTCCCCTCCTCCTGCGGGCAATTTTGTTTTCTAACCTAACTAAAACTAAGTGTATTTTGGAGGGGTCCGGGTTAGGGAGGGACCTAGGTGCGTCTCAGGCCGTAGCCTATACGCCTAGTCATGCTGGGATTAGCCATGCAGCAAGGGAGAGGGTCGCATCCGCATGCGTCATGTGCTAGGAGGGGATTGGCCAGCCATGGCAGCGATTGGCGCCATGACTAACTCCCCTCACTCTTAAATCTAGACTATAGCTAGAGATAGGTTGGGCCCAGGTAAAACCTGCATAGACACCCTGGGCACATTCATGCGGGATGCAAATTGGCATACATTACGTGTAGGAATTTACAGGAGACACAAATATTTGTAAACAATACCACTAATAGTTCAAGTTATTTGTGAACCGTTCCCTGAATACCTTCCCAGTATTAACTACGCACATTAATAAGCAAAACAAAACATAATTAAGTCAAATTACTGAATATTTTTTTTATCTTTCCCAAAGTTTACAAAATTATGCTTGAACGAAACGTCAATTAAAATATACAACTATGCGCCCATTCTCGTAGAAAGATATTGAGCATCATCTGGAAAAAACGTATTTCGTTTATGCAAAAATAACCATAGCCACGTATTATCTTTGAAAGATTTGTGCAATGGGAGTGCATGACTGGATGTAAGCTTTTGGATATAACGCCATTGCTAAGCACATGTATGTATGGAGAAGAAAACTACAAAAAAACCAAAAGACAAAAAACACAAATTAAGCAAAAATTGCTGTTGTCAACAGGCTATATACACCACATAATATTTCATAACAGGACAACGGTCATCAAACAATGAAAAACAAAGAAAAATGGACTAAGAGAACGAGAAAAAAAACAACACAAATGATGAATTGAACTTGCACTATTGTGTTTGTTTCGTCTTTTCGTTTTGTTGTGTTTTTGTCTCGTTTCAACTGTCGTACTGAATTTTTTTGAGGTTCAATTCATCATTTGCGGTTTTTTTTTTTCGTTCTCATAGCCCATTGATCTTTGTTTTTCTTTGTTTGTTGACCATATTCCTGTTATGGAATATTTTGTGGTGTGTATATATCCTGTTGACATAGCCACGTGTTGTACGAAGTTACAAAAATGAATCTTTTTTAAACATAAAGAATTTCTTTTTCTCTCCGTGTGGCTTAAGGGTCGCAAAGAGCACTGCAGCTCAGCGAGCTCGAGGCAGATGCACGCCCACTGGCCGCCCCGGGGTCACGTGGTATCTGCTGACCTCGCGGCCTCCGGCAACAAGGCGCTCGTTACCTCCCCCTCCCCCCCCCCCCCCACAGGCCTAGCGCCGAGGACACGCGCGGTCAAGACACTCACACTTCCTGGCGGGCCGCAGTGGCTGCAACTGTGCAGATAACAAGCCAGCTACCCCCACAACTTTGCTGGTTCACTTAGTTAACACTTCATCAACACGTTAAAAAAGGGCCCTTTCCATTTAATACTGTTTCTCAAAAATACGCCATTTCAGTTTTGCAATGTATGTCTCCTCACTGACTGCAACCAGGCGTGTGAAGAACGCGAATACTTCAGGTGGGTGTAGCTGCCTAGCCAACTGCATGCTCCAAAACACTCCTCACTGACTGCAACCAGGCGTGTGAAGAACGTGACTACTTCTGGTGGGTGTAGCTACCTAGCCAACTGCAGGCTCCAGCACACTACTCACTGACTGCGACCATGTGTGTGTGTGAAGAACGCGACTACTTCTGGTGGGTGTAGCTACCTAGCCAACTGCAGGCTCCGGCACACTCCTCACTGACTGCCACCAGGCGTGTGAAGAACGCGACTACTTCTGGTGGGTGTAGCTACCTAGCCAACTGCAGGCTCCGGCACACTCCTCACTGACTGCGACCATGTGTGTGTGAAGAACGCGACTACTTCTGGTGGGTGTAGCTGCCTAGCCAACTGCAGGCTCCAGCACACTCCTCACTGACTGCGACCATGTGTGTGTGAAGAACGCGACTACTTCTGGTGGGTGTAGCTACCTAGCCAACTGCAGGCTCCGGCACACTCCTCACTGACTGCAACCAGGCGTGTGAAGAACGCGACTACTTCTGGTGGGTGTAGCTACCTAGCCAACTGCAGGCTCCGGCACACTCCTCACTGACTGCGACCATGTGTGTGTGAAGAACGCGACTACTTCTGGTGGGTGTAGCTGCCTAGCCAACTGCATGCTCTAGCACACTCCTCACTGACTGCGACCATGTGTGTGTGAAGAACGCGACTACTTCTGGTGGGTGTAGCTGCCTAGCCAACTGCAGGCTCCAGCACACTCCTCACTGACTGCGACCATGTGTGTGTGAAGAACGCGACTACTTCTGGTGGGTGTAGCTGCCTAGCCAACTGCAGGCTCCAGCACACTCCTCACTGACTGCGACCATGTGTGTGTGAAGAACGCGACTACTTCTGGTGGGTGTAGCTACCTAGCCACCTAGCCAACTGCAGGCTCCGGCACACTCCTCACTGACTGCGACCATGTGTGTGTGAAGAACGCGACTACTTCTGGTGGGTGTAGCTGCCTAGCCAACTGCATGCTCCAGCACACTCCTCACTGACTGCGACCATGTGTGTGTGAAGAACGCGACTACTTCTGGTGGGTGTAGCTGCCTAGCCAACTGCAGGCTCCAGCACACTCCTCACTGACTGCGACCATGTGTGTGTGAGGAACGCGACTACTTCTGGTGGGTGTAGCTACCTAGCCAACTGCATGCTCCAGCACACTCCTCACTGACTGCGACCATGTGTGTGTGAAGAACGCGACTACTTCTGGTGGGTGTAGCTGCCTAGCCAACTGCAGGCTCCAGCACACTCCTCACTGACTGCGACCATGTGTGTGTGAAGAACGCGACTACTTCTGGTGGGTGTAGCTACCTAGCCAACTGCAGGCTCCGACACACTCCTCACTGACTGCAACCAGGCGTGTGAAGAACGCGACTACTTCTGGTGGGTGTAGCTACCTAGCCAACTGCAGGCTCCGGCACACTCCTCACTGACTGCGACCATGTGTGTGTGAAGAACGCGACTACTTCTGGTGGGTGTAGCTGCCTAGCCAACTGCAGGCTCCAGCACACTCCTAACTGACTGCAACCAGGCGTGTGAAGAACGTGACTACTTCTGGTGGGTGTAGCTACCTAGCCAACTGCAGGCTCTGGCACACTCCTGACTGACTGCGACCAGGTGTGTGTGAAGAACGTGACTACTTCTGGTGGGTGTAGCTGCCTAGCCAACTGCATGCTCCAAAACACTCCTCACTGACTGCAACCAGGCGTGTGAAGAACGTGACTACTTCTGGTGGGTGTAGCTGCCTAGCCAACTGCAGGCTCCAGCACACTCCTGACTGACTGCAAACAGGCGTGTGAAGAACGTGACTACTTCTGGTGGGTGTAGCTGCCTAGCCAACTGCATGCTCCAAAACACTCCTCACTGACTGCAACCAGGCGTGTGAAGAACGTGACTACTTCTGGTGGGTGTAGCTGCCTAGCCAACTGAAGGCTCCAGCACACTCCTGACTGACTGCAACCAGGCGTGTGAAGAACGTGACTACTTCTGGTGGGTGTAGCTGCCTAGCCAACTGCAGGCTCCAGCACACTCCTCACTGACTGCAACCAGGCGTGTGAAGAACGTGACTACTTCTGGTGGGTGTAGCTGCCTAGTCTACTGCATGCTGCAGCACACTCCTGACTGACTGCAACCAGGCGTGTGAAGAACGTGACTACTTCTGGTGGGTGTAGCTGCCTAGCCAACTGCAGGCTCTGGCACACTCCTGACTGACTGCGACCAGGTGTGTGTGAAGAACGTGACTACTTCTGGTGGGTGTAGCTACCTAGCCAACTGCATGCTCCAGCGCACTCCTGACTGACTGCAACCAGGCGTGTGAAGAACGTGACTACTTCTGGTGGATGTAGCTACCTTGCCAACTGCATGCTCCAGTGCACTCCTGACTGACTGCAACCAGGGGTGTGAAGAACGTGACTACTTCTGGTGGGTGTAGCTGCCTAGCCAACTGCATGCTCCAAAACACTCCTCACTGACTGCAACCAGGCGTGTGAAGAACGTGACTACTTCTGGTGGGTGTAGCTGCCTAGCCAACTGCAGGCTCCGGCACACTCCTCACTGACTGCGACCATGTGTGTGTGAAGAACGCGACTACTTCTGGTGGGTGTAGCTACCTAGCCAACTGCAGGCTCCAGCACACTCCTCACTGACTGCGACAATAAGATTACAACGACCCCACAGCTTCATCCAGTTATTTCATTAGCGAGCAGTTGGCCGTCACCGCCTGTGCCACAGTGCCACAATCAGCTGCTTGCTTCAGTGGCCTCTTGTAACCACGTGACTGCGGCGTGGCGGGCCCAGGAACCTGCAGGGGTCGTGTTGTCTCGGCGGTCCTCATTCGCTCTTCAGCCGCTGTGCTGGACTTGAAGGACCAGTCAGGTGTTGTCACTCCGGAGTCAGATGTCGATGCGCCGTGTGTCACTCTTGCACTGCCCTGTCGGTGGCGGCGATGATGCTAACGCAATCTTATCTTTGTGAAAATGGAACGATAACTCTTGAGACGACAGAAAGTAACGACCAGACTGGTTGACCAGGCGATACGCGAGCGACGAGAGGGCACAACTACAGCGGTTATTCCTTGTCAGACTATATGCTGGGGTTGAGTACGTGTGGTTTCTTGCTGTTTCTATTGCGACGATTAGCACACGTTGTTTAGAAGGAAGAGACTTGGTGTTCATCCTACCAACAGCGTCAAACAAACGTATGAAGAATTTCCCAAATGTATCCTCAACTGAGGAGATAGCCTGACACGTTTTTTGGAATAAGTGAGAATGTCAGTTAAGGACAGTTGATTAAATTTTGCAAAGGATTTGAAATCGGATCACAAGATTTTTTTTTTTTTTTAAGTTACAGCAAACGGAATTTAATGTAGCGACCGACTCTAGACTTCAGTCCGGCGGTGACGTTTATAAAGTATTATCCTTAGAAGTATTCAGGTGATAATTTCGGGAAGGGGGGGGGGTGGAAGGAGTTGCAACTATTCGGAAGGTCAACAAAATTAGCTCAAGTCCTTTACGATGCATTTTTTGTAAGGCTATAGCGCTCTATAGCAGAGGTGCCCCCCCCCCCCCCCAAACACTATGACTCACCCCCCCCCCCTAACCTAATGATGACCCCCCCCCCGAAATTTTTTGTACCATTTTCTCAATGATTTGATAATATTATACTTTTTAGTATTATATTTTGTCACATTTTGCATTAATTAAAACTAATTTTCTAATAATAATAATTTTGGTCATATGCGTGTGTGCACTTATTTTCGAAGCGGGGATAGGGACCATCCTGAACCGACAGATGCCAAACTGCTTTTGTTGAGGAAAGTGCGGGTTTGCCAATTTGATATACAAGATCCCTTTCAATTATCAAAGCACCAGAAACGTATTTTCACATTAGAAGCTATAAGTATGTAAATGATACATATATTTTCTCGTCTTTTGACAACCCCCCCCCCCCTGAAATTTTAATGACGCAGTCTGCGTCGTTACCCCCCCCCCCCCCCCGCCATTGTGGGCACCCCTGTCTATAGGGAGGTATTTTGGAACAGCCGTTCAGTGTTTGTACCTTGCTGTCTGCAAGGACTATTTTCTTTAACCTATGTCCCTGATCGGTGTGTTTGGGGGCTAGGCCTGATCTATGAACTACGCAAGGAACGTAATGACGCAACAACCGCAAGAAAATCACAGCACGCAAGTCGCAGAACGTACAACATAAAAATTAAAAAAAAAAGAATCTTTTAAATTTATACCCCTAGCTACTTTTTTACAATTTATATTTATCACCAAAAAAAACAAAAGGAATTTTCATTAATTTGATTTGAAAGTATCGTTTTCTTTCACTGTGTGCAAGTTTATCAAAAGTAAACATGGTGCATATAGTGACGACATCGCAAAATGTCTGCGTCTTTAAAAATGATCTTGAAACAAGGCCGTGGGAAATGCAAGTGTAGTTTATGAACAAGGCTTCAGTGTCCCAGGCAGGAGTGTAAGACATGTGTATCAGGGAGGGGGTAGCAGGACACTTGACTCGGCGGGTCTTCCCTGGGACTTGTCCTGGGACAGCTCGGGTTCCTCCCCGGGGCGCCGGTACAGCACCGGCCACCAGGAGTGCAACACCTCCTCCCCCCGGCTCATAGCCTCGTCAGGGGTGTATCTGTGTGAGCGAGGCGGGATGATAAGCGCAACGCTCGCTGGTGCTTCTAGCGCGGTGTCGCCTCTGGACTGGCGCGCAGTCTTCTCCCAGTGCATTCAGCGGTGACCGTAACATTATGTGGTGGAGAAATGAAGATAAATGTGTAATTCAAGACCCTTAAGTGCTTTCAAGATTCTGTAGTAGTAGCATTGAATATATATAACTTATAGAAGTCGCGAGGGGATAGGATTTATTATTCCAATTTTCGGATCCAAAACTGTGGTAGTTGTTAGCTCCGCCGCTAGACAGCTCTTCTTTCCACAAGAGGGTGCTCGTAGTTACCAGCTTCCACGCCAGAGCGCTGTAGCGTCGCTTTTTTCAAGGTCATGCGCGTAATTCTCTGTCTCACTCTATCGAGAGGCGGTGCCTTTTGTTGAAATCCGAGCGCTTAGATACGGACGGGCGCAACTGAATTGGAGGAGTACGGCCACCGAAAAAAAAAGTGCGGTTAAAAGATGCCAACATCAAAATTTAAGTTTTAATTATAAGAAAACTACAGAAATTCCTTAAACGTAATAACGTAAAAAAAAATACTGACATTCGTAGTTCAGAATTTATAAAATGTTGTGTTAACGGAGTGGCGCATTGAGTAAAATGGCAAAACATAATTTGGAATAATTCTAGACAACGTTGAATGATTTTGGTAGCTATGAAACAACTATGGCTGCGATGACTGTTTAAACGCGTGCACGTAATGTTATTAGTAACTGAAACTAATGGTATGATGTCATACTTTGTGGCTATGCAGTTTATATTTTTTTTAACATAAGATGAAGCATTTTTACATAATGTTTTGGTTGTTTCGTAATTCAAAATAAATAATCTTAAACGTTATATGGTGAATATTCCCAGTAACGAATGACCACTAAAAAAATCAATTTTGCCAACATAGATCTGAAAAGTTAACGATTTACTATGTTAAGTTGCTTATAAATAACGCACATTTCCCGGATCTCCAAAGAAAATAAGAGTTTTTGTTATAGCATTGAGTTGCCACTCTTTATATTCCTTGCTTTGAGGTTAGATACACAAGTTATGCTCGTAAAAACGATGAGCAAGTATTTTGAATACAAATATATTTTCTTTTAATAACCGAAAGGTAAATATTATTTCCATGAAATATAATACAATTATTTAAACACAGACAACATATAAGAGCTATTTTTTGTTTATTATTCCATCTGGCGTGATAAATTTTATATTTTAAAAACAGTTTGTGGATTTTTATTATAAAATAAATATTTATTTATGACATCAATTTAAGTTGTTCAAAAAATTCACTTTGGTATGAATTCAACAAAATTCATGTTATTCAGGGCAGAAAATTAGAAACTACCAAAAAAGATTATCTACATTGCTGTTTTATGTAAATCTGTGAACGGACTTAGTAAGTGATATATTTATAATTCCTCATTTTAGCAACCCATTTTAACACAAGAGAAAAAGCATTTTATACTAAAAATTATTATGTTAAACCATTAATTAGCAGGAAACATGTATGAATAATCTATTTAAATTTGCATTTGAACAGTGAAAATTATTTTGCAATAATAAATATATTTTATCATCGTATATCACGGATATAAAGTTTGTATTTCCATCTAATCAGAAGAATTATGACACAGTTAATTAAATTGCTTTACAAGTTTTTATTCACATGAAAATCATTAAAAATTGGTTGGGTAGTTATATAAATATACAAAAACAAATCATTATACATACAATTTTATTATCTTAGTGGATTTAAATTAATGGTGTCCCAGTGACTACTGCGAAGAAAAAAATCTTGCGAAAGGTTTCCTCGTAATTGAAATTCGTCAAAAAAAATCTATCTCTCATTTCTGGTGACATTTCTGACAAGTGGTACGATGAAATTTGAGACTGGCAAATGAATGTTGTGAAGCAATAAACAAAATATCACATTCGTGAACTACAAATGTATAGTTGTTTTTATTTTATAGTAAAATTATATCTAATAACCCGTGGCTTTGCTCACGTAATTTCCGGGTATTGCTGATATTCTACCATTTTAAGAAAAGTATGTATTAAATTCCAAAGATTTTTGAAGAATTATACACAAAGAACTGTCAGGTATAGAACATATTAAATAAATAAAAATATTTTTACGACTTATTTTTAATTGGTTTAGCGTAAGCCTATTTTAACTTTTATTTAAAATTAAGTACCTACCTTATTTTCTATCTCCCGGTTTAGTGACTTTGAGAATATATTTTCCCTTGATGAAATCTTAACTCTTTTCTATCTGACGAAGAAGCCAATTAAAATATAAACTAAGACTCGCGCACTTATTGTATGTTAAGACTGCCATCGTTTTAAATTACTGTAATTTTTTTAGTTATAGTCATGCTTAGGATAATAACATAATATGCCTTATTACGCATACATTTCAGTATTCATGAAACAAATGCATTTTTATTTGAAATGTAGAGCAGTTACCAAATTTCTTATCTCGCATATTGATTTTTTAGTATGGCTAGTATTACTTAAACTAAATTTTTGAATTTTCACTGATGTACTCTTTTCCCTTTTCTATGTGATTGAGAAAATATAGCAATATACGTAAACCAATTAAACCAAAATCATCCTGAATTTTTATTACCGAAAAAAGTTAAATACAAAAAAATTTAATATGCGTATTTTATTATTGAATTTATATATATCTTGCCAATACTTATTTAGTGGGTTCCATTTTTTTTTATTTTTTAAAATAATATCTACCCCTTTTATACTTAACAGATAACGTTGAATAAGAGAAGGTTGTTTTTCCTTGTCAATATCTAAAAGTAAATTTGTACAAACGCGATATATAGTTTAAATAAGTATTTTACTTTTAAAATAAAACCATATTTTGAACGGAACACTGACTATTGGCCCAATACAAAGTTTTAATAGCTAATTTTCACTTCACTCGGGTACAGAATCCCATCATTCAGTGATTTCCGTGGCTAGCTTTTTTGGGATTTCATCATTCTCAAACGACGGTAAAGGAAGCTCCTCTTCAAGGTCGCCTAAGATGCTGATAAGACCTGCCGGGTAATAGGAATCTTGGTCTTGGATTTTCGAAGGGTTGTCTGTGGGTGGGGGGGGGGGGGAGGGGGGGGGGGTTGAAGGATAATGTTACGACTGGGCTGGTTAACCAAGTTCTGCCAAACACCACCAGGGGCGTATACGGCCGACACCCAGCGATGAAAGCGATCGCAGCGGCGGAGCTTGGAACTACAACAATTCTTCTGAGAAACCGGACAGAAAATTTAACCTGGGCTCGCGACTTCTATACATTATATATATTCAATGGTAGTAGTTTTACGCCTGAAAATTACTCTGAAAACATGCGTTTTAGCCATTTTAACTATTCTAGGACTACAGATTTAAAAACTTAATCCGGAATCAAAAGTACTTTTCGGGCCTTCTGCGAACTCTTAAATGCTTTTTCGGAAGCAGACCCCACTCGGATATCTTGAGTAGTTATCAAATCGCGTTGTTTTTCCTGAAGCTCTGCACACCCCGTAGAGACCGGAAAAAAAATTCCGCGGGTTCGATGAACTTCAGGATGGACTCCAATATCCTCTACACGCTCGGGCAATTTGCCAACTGTTCATTGGCTGCTGACTCGTGAGTCGTCTCGACTGGGTAGCCTGTGATTCGACACTTCTACGAGTGAGGGTCTCTAATTGGCCCTCAGTCCTCCAGAATTAACAGTGAACCAATGACAGAAGCCGCACTAAGGTACAATTATTTGAATTTTAGCATAAAACACGAAATGAACCCGCGAATTTTTCAGGTCTCTACGGTATGTGTGTCCGGGTAGGCGGTGGGTCGGACACTGCGCGGGAGCCGACAGACACGGCGGCCACACGTGGCTGCAGCGCGGACGGACCCCGGACGGACACAGGACGGACCCCGGACGGACACAGGACGGACCCCGGACGGACACCGGACGGACACAGGACGGACAAGGACCGGCCTCGTCTGCGCCGCCGGCTCGGACAGGAGACACGCGCCGCTGCCGGCGCCCCAACGGCCTCACTTGTTCACGAAGTTAAGACTTCTTCGCAGCAGACGGGAAGCAATGACTCACGGAGCGTAACAAGGTGTGTGGAGGAGGGGGGGGGGAGTCGATTACCGAATTGGGAAAGGGTGTGCATAACGAATAAAAGTAGAGAGTCTCAGGCAACTGTAAGGTTTTGTTACGATATTGTGAAACCTTTTATTGTTTGTTGTCATCGTCCGAGTGAAGTTGCATGCGCGATGCGCGCGCCTGTACCCTGGAAACCCCAGGCGTGACGCCGCCAACTCCTCCAAGGACCCCTCCCGCGGGCAGAAGGCAGGACGGACAAGGCGTAACGGACACCCCGTCATTGACTGCGCCGCCGTCGGGGGCGTAATGCGCGGCGGGGGAAACCTCGAGGAGACGGCTCGCCTTACCTCTCGTCCCCGGGCACAGCACGGCGCAGAGCAGTCGCCGGTACAGAGGCGGATACTGCTGAAACCGTCCTTTTTGAATTTTAAAAATACCTCGCAGCACACAATTTTCGAACATAAAGCTCAGTATTAATACAGAGTACTTTTTATTTTTATTTTTAATGATCTAAACTTTACGAACGGTATTTATATAATATTCCATTCATATTTTTATCATTGAATTTCTATTAATTATCTGCTTGAAAAAAAAAATTCGTATTTTATTATAACGCTAAATGAGTATCACTTCTAGAGGCGCTGCGCCCTGTCGGACATACAACTTCCCCCCCCCCCCCAGGGCCAGTAACCCACAAGAGCATAAGGACCACGCGCAGGCGATGGATGGTTCAGTCCACTTCCCCTCCTGCTTCAGCCCCAGGGTCGTCCTTGAGCGCGTGGGAGGCTGTGAAGCTCACAGACACGGCCTTAGAGACTCTCACCTCAACTTGGTCTGTTACGTTACTTGACGCAAGCTTTTGGACATACGCCACTGCTAGAGACCTGCAAAATTCGCGGATCCAATGACCTTCAGGATAGACTCTACTACAATCTACACACTCGGGCAAATGACACCTGTTCATTGGCTGATGACTTGTGAGTCGTCTCGAACCGAGTGTCTGTGATTCGACACTTCTTTGAGCCTGGGTCTCTAATTGGCCCTCATTACTCCAGATTGACAGTGAACCGATTGCAGAAGCAGCGCTAAGGTATAATTATTTGAATTGTAGCATATCACGAAATTAATCCGCGAATTTTGCAGGTCTCTAGCCATTACTAAGCACATGTATGTCTGTAGAAGAAAACTACAAAAAATACCCAAAAGACAAAAACACAATTTAAGCAAAAAAATTGAAGTTGTCAACAGGATATAAACATCACATAATATTCCATAACAGGAATATGGTCAACAAACAAAGAAAGACAAAGAAAAATGGACTAGAGAACGAAAAAACCCCCACAAATGATGACAGCACAAAAAATATTGAACCCAAAAAAAATGTCAACAAAACAGTTGAAACGAGACAAAAACACGACAAAACGAAAAGACGAAACAAACACAATAGTTTTCCAAAACAGAAGAGAACGAAAAAGGAAAAAAAAAAAAAAAAAAAAAAAACAAAACAAATAATGACAGCACAAAAATATTGAACCCAAAAAAATTCAGCATAACAGTTGAAACGAGACAAAAACACGACAAAACGAAAATGTTACATGTTTTGTTACAGCGCGGTGAACTGCGGCAACACCGAAACATAAACACCGCAAAGCACGGCCAATAAAACATACAACACTGAAATGCAAGTTAACACACCATTCAGCACCAAACTGTAACTAAAAAAACTCGAAATCAATCAGCAATTTGACACAACTTAACTCAAATGTTATCTTTTTATTATAAAGAATAAAGTAATCGCGTGTACTTAATCCACCATGAATTTTGTACCAGAATACATGATCTAAATGAATTGGGGGGAAAATTGACATTACGTAGTTTGACTTTGCATCTCTTATTAGTGACACTTTACATGTTTTTTTTACATTAATGACGTTGGCACATTTTTCAAACATACAAAAATTTGCGAACTGATAATTTTCTGAGTTTTAGGCATTCTTATTAATAATCATTTTAATGTATAAGTGCATCATGTATCATTCAAAATGAGAATATTCTGGTGAATTATGTAAGTACAGTATTAAGAAAGCCTATGTAAGAAAAAAAATCAACTATAATGCCACCCTACATGGCCGTTAATTTTTTTTTTAGGATGTAGATATAAAATTTAATTTGACAAAAGAAAAACCCAAATATTTAACAAAAATACATTAGTTATTGACATTATAATGCCGGATATATGCATTATTACATAATTAAAAAATGCTTTTTATCTTACACATTATTTCATTGTTTCTCCACCATGGAAGTGATGTGACGTCATGTCTGTGCTCCCACGCTTACTCCAAGCCTGAGAAAACACACCCGCTGTTTCCTTCCTCAGGGAAATATGCCCAATCATTCACACAGACAGCCTCTCGGATATCTATTAACTACGCACGAAAAATTTACAGTGAATCCATGGAGGCGGTAGTATTTACAGAAATGCAACAAGGCGCACCGACAAACTTCTTTTACAAATTCATCATGATAGAAAAATAAACAAATAAACATACTGCGACTGGTCTGAAAGTTCTTCCCGAGGCTGCTGTGCGCTTCTGGAAGTTGAAGCTGTACAACGTGTTTATATTTAAAATACCTGGGAAAGTTTTAAAGACGGAACACAACATCCATGCAATGTTTGATTTAACAATATTTCTGCTGCGGGTGCAAAACCTGTCGCTGTCATAACAGGTTTTCCTGGAAGTGGTTGACGAAACAAGGGCACATTGTTGAAACCACTGCAGCTCGTGGGTGGGCGGGTTGGCTGACGCGTCCGAAGTCGTCGCCTCCCAGACGGACGGACGGACAGCACAGAGCCACGACTAACGAAAGAAAGCCTAAAGTCCTGTCCCTGTCGAACACACCCGAATATTCACCTTCGGCCAACCTCGGGTTTATTTATATATATTTATATTTCTCTGTTTATTTTAATGTAGCTATACTAACCTAACTAACCGTGCATAGTGTTTTAATGTAGCTAACCTAACCGACCACTTTTAATATTTGAATTCATTTTTTCCTGCGCAAAAATAAAACAAATCCCGAGGTTGGCCGAAGGTGAAGATTCGGGCGTGTTCGGGCAGGGACAGAGCTTGATGGACATCTTAGGCTTCTCACTAACGGACTAACGCGACACGACAAACAGCGCTCCAGCACGACAGAGTTAAAAGCGCGGGGACACAACCACCACGACGACATTAACACGACCAACTCTAATAATGTCTTCCCGAGCCAAATGCGTATGTGGAATGCAGTATAGACCGCGCTAAAAACATTGTACAAACTTTCCATCTCCTACTGACAGTTCAAGTGCATATCCATATAACATTTAGTCGTCTATTGTAAAAAAAAAAAAAGTGAGATGAGTTCATTTTTAATACCATGAAGCAATCTATAGATATTTTGACAGGGACAGAAAATAATCTCGCTGTTAGCTTTGGTAAACATTAAAAAAAAAATAAAAAATTAACGTAATAAATTGCTGAAGGCACACCACAAATGTGAAAGTGTAACCAAACGTAAAAAGAAAATTTCGTTATCCAGGACAAAGATTTACCAAGCAGGTAAACAATTTTTTAAAGTTTAGTTCTGTAAGGTTTCCGTTTTGATTTCCGTCGTGCAAAAGGGACAGAATGAAACTAGAAATGGAATATCCTTCTCGCGGGCCGTCGGGGCGCGTGTTCTGCAGTGATGACGTCACGGCGAACTCGTGCTTCATTGGCTGTTCGGCGTGTCAGGCCTGTCGTGGCAATGCGACTCCAGCCTAGCCGTTCCTACACCGGCAACTGCCCGGTCCCATCGGCAGACAGACATTTAGGCCGGTATTACAGGACGTCCGGGTAAGGCAGCGAATAAACACTACCTTGTTTGGACACGGGCAGTATTCCAGAACGTGTCCAAACCGATTCTCAGCGAGGAAACACGGAGGCAATCATTTAAATAAACTGCGCCCTGCGCGAGGCTATAAACTGGTTCCAACGCATTCTGGCGAACCACCGATACCATTGTTACGGCAAAAATACTAGAGGTGGTAGCAGCACCATCGCACTAAAATGGAACACCTTTATAATTTTCTCAAGTACATGTTTAAGTTGCGATTATTTCTTGTTATGAAATAAATTCCAGGATATTTTCGCTACCATAAAGATTCATTTGGCACACCAACGCGCTTGGTATGCCTCCCGATGATCACAAAAATGACTGCGCGGGTCCGCCATCTGGACGAAATCAACGAAAAAGAGAGCTGCTATGCGCATGCTCGTAACTCCCCATCACCTCCGCCCCCACAAAGAATTTACGTCTACGACTGCTACTTTGGAGACTCTTGGTGAGTGTGTGTGTGTGTGTGTGTGTCGGTGTGTGTGTACACAAACGAAGATCAAAAAAAGTATATTTTCGTAGCACAATTTTAATTTTTAATTATTTTTTTTAATTAGTCATAAAGCCTGTTTCGGCGAAGCCAAACAACCTCCGGTATTACTGTTGACTGCGGTGTCACACAATAAATTCATCTTGTTGACGTAAAAACACTAAATAATTATTTACTTCTAATCATGGTACACATATGTAACTGTATTGAAAGCGTAAAATTTGTGAAATTCAAAACATCTAAAAGAGCAGGTTTCGGTGCGATTAACGACCGATGGAAAAAGGAGCGTTCCACTTTCCCGAAATGTCCGGAACTCTCACGTTCCTAATTCGGCGACAGGGCGCGAGAGTGCGCGCGGCTGCAAACTGAGTTTTATTTCCCCTCGCAGCAGGGAGAAAGCGGGTCTGGACTAAGAAACCAGTTCGCTGGCGCAGATGATACGACCCCAGCTACTACCTGCAGGTCGGTTCCACATACTCGTTACCACTGCTTGTCTGCCCTCGCTTGGACACTTGGACACTTGGAGCGTGCAACAATGCCCCTAGCGTCGCCCTGCTGCCGGATATACACCACAGAGCACACAAACATTTTACAAACGACTTTATAGTGTAATGAACCTTTTTTTTTAACGTATCATAAATATTGCATTTTGAAAAAAGGTTAATTTGTAATGAAATTTTTTTTTTAAATACATTTTCATGCGTTTAATAAAGAGCATCATCTGATATTATCCTATTTTTGATTCCACGTAACTAAAAAGACGCCATCTTGGTTTCAATCAATTTTTGTCAACAAATTTTTAGTTTCATTATATATTAACAATTTTGACTGTTTGAACGCAGCGCATAATTAAATGTAACGCCTGGTGACTAACAGTGACAGACTGTAACAAATAATAGTAGTTTTATTGTCCAAGTCGACTACAAAAATATACAATTATATTGTACATGTAGTAAAGGACTCTTCAAGAATTTTAACATTATGAATACACATTTAAGTACAATCATATACACATAAACAAAAATAATAGTAAAAACAAATAATGTACATCATATCATAATAAAAATACATTTTTAGCATAGTTTTGCTTCCATAAAATCATTAATAGAATAAAAACTGAATTCCAACAGCAAATCTTTCGTTTTTTTTTTTTAATGCACAAAGTTTATCATGTGAAATGCAAATTGGTGTTCCGTATTTAATTATAATTTTTCTTCCAGAATATCAACAACTGTATTAACACTGTAAATATACACTATCTAAAATTCTTAGTAAAATAAAAAATATATTAAAACTAAAACAAATGTTCAAAACCAAATTTAATAAACTATGGTATGTTTAAAAATAATATGTTTAATGTATATGTCACGGGTAATGCTAGAAGTGGTAAACCTAGGTTTACCGGGTTAACTTAGTGGTATCCAAGGTTGTAGGGTAAAGTCCGAATAATCACCAAAATATATTTTAATCTGGCGATTACCCGTGTACACCTACGTATACCCAACACTGGCTGGATAATGTAAGGTGTTGCGTCATTTATCAGCACGTTAGGTTAGGTTAGATAAGATATCAATGAACTGAAGTTATCAATCATTTGGTTTTTCTAACATTACACAGTCCGTGTTGGGTTGGTAAATATAGGTGTACACGGGTAAAAACAGAACTAAAATTTATTTAATATATGATTCGAACTTTACCCAACTAACTTGGATAATGCTAAGTTAACCCGAATAAAACTAGGTTCACTTCTTCTTCTAGCATTACCAGTAACATAAACAAGCCGGATGATATCATTTACTCTGCACTGTAAACTAACAGCGAGACACACTATACCAGCAGAAGAGCCCACGCGCTTGCTATTAGCACTCAATGACCACTTCGATATCTGTTTGTTACCTAGGAACATGACTTACTTCTAAGGACTGAACTATTGAAGAGTGCGATGACCCATACTACAGGAGTTCGATATTTCATTTCCCCAAATTGGCTGAAGGGTCCTTCGTGAACGATGTTGCCACAACTGCAAAAACACCTGAAAGGTATCGTGTTTGAAGATGTACGATCTAACAGTTCAACTCCCTGTGGGTTGTAGTATTTCTGTTCACTATCGCACGAGGGTAAATGTGGCGGACTTTGCTGCGCTCCAACTCTGGCCGCTGTTCCATTTAACCGTTCAGTTCCTCAGACGCGCATGAGCAACTGTGTTTGGTACCGGGGGAAAATAATTTAGTAGGGCCCTATCCCTGATATTTAATGTGCAGCTTTTCAAACCTCAAGATTCAAAATCTTCAGAATGCCAATTTTACTGTGGCCACAACTTCAAACAAGAGCTGTACATCTCGCAATACTGGTAAGATTTTCTACGAATTATATTAACAACAGACTTGTAATTTTCGTCCTATCAAGGTAAACCCGAGCATTCAAAAAATATTTCAAAACTCAATTAACCCCCCAAACCATCACTGATTTATTATTTGTTACCTACAACAGTGTCATAGAGAGATTTATGTACACAAGCAAAAATCATAAAGCTATCCAAATATTTATTTAGTGCAATTAAAATCATTAAACTTAAAAAAAAAAAAAATCTGGCAGAACATGTTCTATCTGAGAGAAATAGAAGAACTGAATGTGAAGATGTATCGTGCATTGCCTTACGAAACGTTCGTGTGGCAAGTCCTGAACGGAAGTGGCCAATCCCGGAAGATGGAGATAGAAGCACCCGGCCAGGTTATTCCAATGTCCGGGAGGAATTAAGGGCCTAAACCGGTACGCGGACATCAGCAATTTCTTTTAACGACCGCCTCGCGGTACACTCATTACAGAAACTGGGAACCTGTTCCGGCCGACGCCTGACCAGCCAATCAGCCAACCAGGTGGCTGGACGCTAGTGCTATGGAGCGATGACACATTCGCTCCTCTGTTTCCGAATACCGTCAGCCTAGAACAGCGATGCCCACTTCGCTCTTTCCGAGGACCGGACATCATTTTTGAAAACTAACCCGAGGGCCACACACACGCCAATGAATATTAAATTTATTTACACAATTTATTTAACATATTTTATTCGCCCGGATTACCAATGTGTGGCATGTGATAGACAAACAAAAATAAATCTATAAATATATTATTTACAAAAAAAAAACTACAAATCTTAATATTAGAAGAATTACCATGAAATTAAAAATAGATGTAAAAATTTATATATATTTTATATTTCTTCTGAGGGAATATAACAAATTCAAAACCATTTCAGTAGTAGGCCTATATAATAGTATTTTCTGCATCTGAGTCGGAGTGTGATGTCAGTGTCCGCCATCTTGGATCACAGCGGCCAAATCAGATCCATAATTTTGTTTTGTCGCCATTTGGAACTATGGTTATATCATTTTCGTTACGGCCGCCATCTTTAATTCTATAAAATTGCTCTTTTCGTTACTGTCGCTATCTTGTATTCTAGAATGTTGCACTTTTCGTTACGGCTGCCAACTTTAATTTTTACATCATGTATGCCATTTTGAATTCTAACACCATGTCCGCCATCTTGAATTCTGACATCATGTCCACCATTTTGCATTTTGATAGCACATCCGCCATCTTGTATCTGTTGTCACAACCACTTTTTTTTTCTCGATTCTAACATCATGTCCTACGTGACTTTTTTTCGTATGCTGGAGGCCGCCATCTTGAATGATGTCACGGCCATCATCTGGTTTATTTTCCCGTTCTGATGGAGGCCACCATATTGGATTCCATCATCACTGTTCTTTGTGTTTGTTCCTAGAGAACACCAGCACTCTCACGCACATAAGGTCGATGTTCCATTAACTACCAGAGCTGTTATGGTAAGATGAGATTTAATTTTTTTTTTTATTACAAAATACTTTGGAAGCATTGTGATCCGAAACCACGGCAGCTCTGGACTCAGGATTGGAAGACTTGCGCCTTTAACCTCACGGCTATCACAACATTTACTAGACTGAAAATTAAAAAAAAAAAAGTATATAAAACATGCAGATTCGGACATGCAAATCTTATGCATTCTAAAGAACAATAAATATCTCCTACTCTTGATAACATTTAAATCAATAATGTCAATGTCATTTGGTCGACAGGAAAAGAATAGGAGAAAAATATTTTTTAACACTTACATATAGGTTTGTTAAAAAAGGGAGGGGAGAATGATGTGGAGTCTTAAAAATAAACCAAGTCTCTGTTATATCTTTAATTTTTTCAGTATTCTCGATATAAAAAAAGTGTATGTACTTGTGTACGCACGTTATAAATTATGCTTATTTTTATTTAAGACATTGAACTATTTTTAAATGTACTTTAACAAAAATTAATTAAATAATTACTCAATACTATTATATAGATATGTATAAAATAATATTATATTAATACGATGCACAAATAAAATGTATTTATATATGTTTTTTTTTCTTAAAGCACGATATGTATAATCCAGTAGTAAACTGTAATTTTAAAAAGAGTAAAAACAAAACCCTGTTACTGCCGAGTTTGAAACCATTGTCCCTAGCTTGCGTCGCGCACTGTTAAAACTGCGCTACGAAGCCTGACAAAAGATTGTGAGGAAAATATGTATTAATAATTGTTTAATACCAAAGTCATTATGTTTTTTTTAACATGAAATAACTCGAATTATGACTATTTTAGTTTACCAAATATATTGCAGGGTAGTTTCCACTTTCATAACGTTTCATTTGGGACAAAAATTGGTTTGGTATGTCCCCTAACTTTCATGAAAGTGACCATAGATAGGTTTATGTTCACACACGAGGGTTCCGCCATCTTCCTGTGATAAATTTCGTTGCGTGGTGCGCGCGCATCGTAGAAATTCACTATCGTCATTTTTTTTTCCATAATGCGCTTAAAAAAAAATCCCCGTGTATTGTTCCCTGTTGCTGGCCGTGGACAAGTAGGAAGAAGTGAGCTGAAAGGGCCAGTTCAAGGTCTCGCGGGGGGGGGGGGGGGGTTGTGAGGGTGTGGCCAGGCACATTCCAGCCCCCCCTCCCTTTTCACACGGCTGGGGACCGACCACACACACCGCTGTGGGCGGCAGTGCGCTCTCTCTAGTGTGCTCTAGTGTGCCCAAGTGTGCCCCAGTGTGCTCTAGGGGCGGGGCGACCCTCGCAGTGTGCCCCACCCCAATATTGACCTCGGCGACACACTGGCCAGCCCCGCCACACGGACGAGAGACCTGCTACACGTACAACTGTCGCTACACCACAGGAACAAGTTACACTTACTCGGCGTGATAAAATAAAATCTTTAATTTTGCATGCAAACAATAGAAATAAAATAATAAAGGGACTGGAGTGAAATGATAAATTCAGTTGGTAAAATATAAATTCAATCATATTAAAAATAAATAAATACTCATTATTCAATATTAATAATAACACATGTAAAAATTAATAGTACATTATTAATATTGAAAATCAATAAATATGCTGAATGTTTATTCTGATTTATTAATTTTAGTTATTTATAAAAAATATAATTCATAATGCAAATAAAGGATACATAAATACACTTTAAAAAGATTAGAAACACAAATTGTATCTCTGATATTCACAATTAAGAAATGTTTTAATGATATGAACCAATATTAAATATAAATCACATACAATTTTTATTTGTATGTAGCCTTTTATTTCATCCTGTAGAAATTTCGTTACGCGGTGCGCGCGCATTGTAAACATAATCCACTCTACACAAGCTATTTTTTGCTTTGATCACCCTCACCACGATAAACATTTGTAGGTAAATAAAATAACTGTCTTGTAATGACAAAGGATGCGATGTTTCAGTTTTGTAAGTGGTGCAGTTTTAAAAAAGCAAGGTCCATGCATAGTGATGAAAAGTGTTATCTAATGACAACACGTAGCACGACACCGCGTCATGGATTACCTACGGCTGCGTCCTAGCGGCGGGAGACGGAACTAGTTAGCGCAGAACACGGGCCATGTCGGGCCTGAGGGGAGCACAATACCGCCAGACCTCGCGCCTGAATGGGCGAGCAGTCTGTTCTTTCCCACACTGCCTGGTGGAGAGGGGAGGGGTGGTGCAGGCCACCCCCCCCCCCCAAGAAGGGGCAACTGCCCCAGCTCGTAGCAGCGCTCTGGGGTTACCGAGGTTAGTTTCCAGGGGAAATGTTCCAACGAGTCACACTTTCACAGAAACACAAAAAAATAATATTTTTAGCATCTATTCCATACAAACAGGACCAAATATTATGTTGGTCATACCCCCTTTGGCAAGTTTACACTGTGCGGCATAGAGAAAACAGGAAGAACACGCAAACAAAACATGATTTCCTAAACAAAACACACAGAAAATTAAGCCATTGTTAGCCGAAGTCAAATTTTAAAATGTATAGGCAGTACTGAGAATTCCGTGGAAGGCACGGAACGATACATAATTGGGGCAGGAACAGGCCTGCAAGCATCTGCCTGCAGTGACTTGAGGTCAGGCTGGAGTGCGAGGGGAGTGTGTTACCACTGCGCCACCCGGTGAGGAACAGGGCCGGCAGGAAGGGCTCTCAGCTGATGAAGGGCGGGCCCTTGGCATGTCTTCAGGGGAGGCTATGAGTCACCAGGGGACCCCGGCACGCTAG
This sequence comes from Bacillus rossius redtenbacheri, assembly GCF_032445375.1. NCBI lineage: Eukaryota > Metazoa > Arthropoda > Insecta > Phasmatodea > Bacillidae > Bacillus > Bacillus rossius. The sequence goes on along the minus strand of NC_086342.1, from coordinate 1,379,133 downwards.
CAGGGTGGCGCAATAGCTTCAACCCCCAACTCACATCGGATGAAAATCACGGTTTTCAGGAAGAAAACAAAGCCGCTTCCTTCGCGGTCACACGTAGCGCTGTTACGAAACCTGACCGCTTCAGCCGTCGCCATCTTGGTCGCAGCCTCAAGTGCGTGTTCTTTAAACAACTCGTGCACTGGGGAATTTTGGTTTAAAACAATTGTTTTTTTTTTTAACGTAAACCCACAGAGAACCAGCCTAAATCAGCTTATGTCGAACAGACGGGCCCAACAATGAACTTAAAATAACAGGTACCGTGGACAGCACGAAGTCAGACAGCAAAAACATTCCGTGGAAAGAATTAAGTCGTTAAAAATATTACAGCACAACGAATACAGTCAGTGGGCTAACAAAGACGAGACAGTTCATGTTTTTATTTTTTTATTTCTTATTTTACATTCTGGCAATTTCTCCGTGACAAACAGTGCAAAACTGCAATGGCGTGTGTCCAAAAAAAATCTGTATTACTGGCGAGGATCGCTGCGACTACCAGAAGCCCAGGCGTACTTGAATTAATTTCTTCTCACAAAGCCAGCAACCAAAGATCTATCTTCAATTTAAAAAAAAACTTGTCTTAATAGAACATAGTATATGATTCATTATTTTATGGTTTACGTGGTTTATGAAGTTGTCATGGGGAAAATATGCTGAGGCTAGAGCACTATGTGGTAACCAAACAAATATTTTTTAAAAAATTGAAGCTGTTCTGAATCAATTTTCACAAAACAACAAAGCAAGTGGTCATCAGGCAGTCACATTACTCCACATATTAGCAATTTTTCTGCTAAGTGTAATCGTATATTAAGGTGTTTGATGTTTAAAAAACAACATTCCATTAAAAAATTCAAACTCAACGCTGAATAAAACCGAATTAACCTGATCTTTTTTTTTAGATACATATGAAGATAATTCCAGCTTAATTTGCTACAAGGTTTTTTTTTTTAATGCTATGTATATTTACATCACAACAGCAGTAATTTTTTTTTATAAAATAAGAGTGGTCAACTTGATACTATATTTGAACTCCTTTACAAACCGCAGGTTGGTGTCGCGTGGAGCGCTGGTCGACTCGTGCGGTTCCGCAGGAAGTGAAGGTGTTCCCTCGCCATTAGCGCCTCGCCGACAGGACAGGGCGCGAGTGAGTGAGTGAGTGAGCGAGCGAGTGAGTGAGTGAGTGAGTGAGTGAGCGCACCTGTCGCCTCGGGGCCCGGACATTCCTCACTCGCCAGCAGCCAGCTGTCCGGGTCTTCAACCGCCAGGTAGTCCCTCGTGTTCAGTCATGCTACCCGGCTTGCCAACGTAACAAATACTGCTCTGTACATCACCGTTAATAATAACAAGAGTTCATTGTTGAGGTTATACTTCTTTAGGCGCGTCATGCAAAAAAAATATATATAGGTATGAGTGAACTTTTTTCGATTCGCGCGCAGCATGCAACAAAATTTTCATAAAATGAAAAAAAGTTAAAAAAAGGGGCTACATACAATTACAAATTATATACGTGCTTTTAAAATCTTATACTTTAGTGATTGATATTGAATACTAGTTCATATAATTAAAAATTAATATTTTATTTGTTGTGAATATTAGTGTTAGAAATTCTGTTTATAAACTTTATCCAAGTACATGTATATAAGTGAGGTTATGTTACCGTATGTATAATTTAATTGCATTGTAAATTATGACATTATTAAATAAATAATTTGAATTAATAATATTACAAATAACATTCAGCATTTTGATTGACTTTCATTATTAATTAAAAATTATCTTGATTATTCATAAAATTAAATAAATTTAAACACATATTTATATTATCATTGAATACTGATAATTAATTTTTTTATTTGGTTTCTTTTATACTTTACAGACTGTAGTTATAATATCACTGCAGGCATATTAATATTTTATTTATATTAATATTAGCATGCAAAATTAAGGTTATTTTTTTTATTATGCCAAGTAAGTGTTAAATTACTTCTAACATGCATAAGTACACGCACTCATTTGTTTGTAATTTTTACTATTTGTTATTTTTCTAAGACCATAAAATAATTGCTGACTCCAGTATTGTTACAGCTGTAACCTTCTGAAAGGAAAAAAAAAATTAACGAAATTATTCAACAGGAGAAACTACTTGTAGCAGGTGGCCAATATTAATACCAAGTCATTCCATTATAATTATGTTCAATGCTTAAACAGAACCAAAAAAATAATAATATTAAAAAATATAGCTAGCAAAAACGTTTGAAACTAAAATGGAGTATTTCCGTTAGGTCTCCTTAGAAGTAAAAATTTAATTTTATCATATTATGATATGCTCTTGATGAAATACAACAGGAAAATGTATTTCCAAAATTCTCATTTCAAAATATCCTTTACATAATATAATGTAAAATTTAAAAAAAAAGGTATCAACGCATTACAAACTTCTACGTGCCTCAGGTTGCACAGCTGACTGTGGCTCAGTGAACCAGACACAGACTCATGTGCACCAGACTAGCTCATATCCACTTGACAGATAAAACTGAACAATAAAGTAAACACTGGAGGCTCATGATTGTAGCAAACATGTCGGCGAGAAACCCGCAAAGAGTCTCACAGTTGTCCGACTCTACTTTGTACTTGTTATCCCTCCTACCCGATCCGCCATCGAGGGCCCCAGTCAATGTCGCGGCGACTGTAATGAAGCCTTACTTCAATAATTATGTTATTAGTTTTCTCAGAACACGCAGCTGTCAAAGTCTGACGACCAGGGACGGACCTGCGGGTTGGGGGGGGGGGGGGGGCGGCCTCCCCGTGGCTAAAGATGATAGGTCACATTTGTTGTAGACTACAAAATATTTGAAATAGGGCGAAAGAAAAAAAGAAAGGAATTATACAATATCAGAGCTGCCAACCTCAAATCACACCCATCAGTAATGGCAATTAGGTATATGAAAAAAGTACGCGTAAATCATGCACGATAAATTTTTCCTGGGGCATTATAACACACTCACAAGATAAAACAACGACAATAATATGCAAAAGAAAAAGAAAAATATGAATACAATGCAAATTAATACATAAAAAAATCTATTTGAACAATACAATCATCTGAATATGTAAGAAATATTAATAATTTTACTGGATATTTTGAATCTTCAATTCAATGTATTCAAAGTTAAACTTTAAAACAACTGTCTTTTTATTTGCTTCTTTTATCCTGGTTCGATAAGAAATGTCATGTAAACAAACAAGACAAACACAAGGACTTGTAAACAATAACTGCGTTCGTTACTTTCGTTTCTTCAGATGTAGCGAAAAAACGAAAATATAGATTTATTGCTAGTCACGGCTTTAAAATGTTCTGCATGTTTCTTTGATTCAATATGCCGTCTACAGTCATCCCTTTCACCATGTGCAATCGAAAAGTCACACGCGCATACATTACAAAACCGTGGCGTTCCAAACATTTGAAAACGACAATCATGGCCATTCTTTTGAATATTTAAGTGGAAAGTTCTGAAGTCTTGCGTGTTTTTTCCCACAGATGCACATTATTCTGTCACACGCTTCATTTCTACAACCGGCACTGAAGAACACAACACTATCGAAAAAAATAAAAAAATTTTCACGTCTGTAGACACGACAAAAACCGGACAAAAACACTATGATGAAAAAAATGGCTTTCAAGAAATAAATTAATACAACACAGGTTAGCCAAAGTACCGTACAAAAATTATCGTGATGTAAGTAGCCTTCAAACGATAAGTCCGAGGATATGTACTAGTTGTATCGTACAACGGACGTAATACCATCCCATTATTATTTGAAAACACGAGAATTAATTTACTTATTTCGACAGTACATCGTACATGCGCACACTTACTAGTTCCGTTATTTGAGCAACCAACCGAAGTATTCAAACAGCGTTCACGAAACACGCACAGCAGAAACGTAAATTTTTCCGTTACCATGCAGCACAAAGCCTCGTTTCCGTAATAAACTAGCGATGTTCCGTAATTCCGTAATTCGGGGTTAAAATCCGTAATAATTACGGAAAATCCGTAATGGTTGGCAGCTCTGCAATATGTATCTACAAATATTTTGGTTTTTCCTCATTATTAACAATCATGGAGATTCAGTGGAGATTTTTATTACTCGGTTTCTAGTGACTTTGCGCGGCATGCCTGCACTGAGGCTATGAAATTAGACGCACACTTCGACAATGGTAAGTAAACGGGGGTTTCACAAAATTTAACTTAAGATTTTTTTTCTCACATAATGTGCACGGATGTAAACAAATGTAATGCCTGGCACGTTCATTGCTTTTATTGAGGGGTGGGGAGCGCAATTCATAATTTCTGTGGTGTTATGGAAGAGAGGGTTAAGTCAAAAACATCAAATTTTAAGAGAGGTGGAAGAAAGTCTAATATTATTTTCACGATCAAATATTAGTCGTTATATTATTAATTATTGATATTTTATACAGGCAACACAAAACTACAAACCATATAAAGTGTCAAAAGGCATATCCTTCCCGCGGACAGACGGGCCGCTGCCGAGGACATGTGTCCTTCTTGCCCGCCGGCTGGTCCTTGCTGTTCCAGGAAGCGCGGGCTCTTGTCGGCGCCGACGACTTCCTTATCGCAGGCCGTGCGCCGTCTCTGCTGTCTCCTTGTTCCTGGGCACTCGCGACACCTCGACCATGCCGTACCACGCATTACTAGCAATCTCGCCCGATTGCTCAACTTGAATTTGCTCTTTGTGTGTATACTATTATTGTATATAAAATCGATTATTTGGTGGAGTTTTTTATTCTACTTTTCCCCGTGTATTCTATGTATGCTTATAGAGTGTTTTTTTATGTATCGCTTTCTCCTGTTTATGCTTGTCGCTTATCACCTCTGCAAGAAGAGACTATTACATCTGGTATTGCTGTTTGTGTGTGCAACGCAAGGTTTGTTGTGTTTATTATTATTCTATCATTGTGTGTGTGTGTATGTATGTATATATATATATATATATATATATATATATATATATATATATATATATATATATATAATTGGCCACGGCCTCTGTAAACACTATACTCATTGAATAAAAGCTATTTTTTTTTAAAACCAAATGTGAAATGTAACGTGTCAGGGAAACTGGAAACTCTGCACTGAAATGAAAAAGGTCTCTGGGCGAATTACAGACGTCGGCAGCGCAGTGCTGCCACCTGGCGGTTAAAGCCGCCGACAGCCGGAATTCCATCGATTGGTACCCGGCGTACGGACTGTGCCAAACCGTACAAGGTCGGATTGAAGCCATTCAACTGTGACGCACAAGTTAAGGAACGTGGGTTGGAATTCCCGTGGAAGCAGTTTCAACTGCACCGCCTGCCCAGCGCTCATTACGTAAAATTTTGCTGGGATGATTGTCTACGTCGATGTCCGTGCGGTCTGTGGAACGAACCAGAGTCGTCGAGGTGAGAATGGATTGTGAGTGTGATTACGAACTAGAGTTTCCCAGGCGACTGACTAAGAGACTCCCCGTGTTCTCTGAACGCACTGGCCTGTCAGTAGTGATGGGGCAGAACTGACCGAATCGATTCATTTGAAACAGTTCCGTAAAAAGATTCGTTCATATCGCTCTTTCAGTTCTAACTCATTGACCCATTCAAGTATCGTTACGTCTGGGCGGCTGGCATTGTCTCAAGTCTGGTCGGCTCGGATAGCTGGCGTTCCAGATGTTACAATAACTTGCGTGAACACATTTAAAAGCTCTCACCGATAAATTTAATATAAAAAAAAAACTAGTCCATCCATGAATAACTGTAACTCGATACTAGGTACTCATGGGCACACCCCCACTCCCGCATATTTTCTCTGCTCAGTTATAGTTTGCTCTTGTGAACACGAGGACACTGAGATTACTGGAGTGTTCTGACTCCTAACGTCACGAGTCAGCCTGACCGGTTCACTTTCCTCGATCTCTCTGCGTTTCGTGTTCTCAGAATCGTGGGCAGCTTTCGAGTAATAGTTAGGGACAGGAAAAATTCGCGGATTCAATGACCTCTAGGATAGCCTCCATTATCCTCTGCACTTCTCAAGTAAACACGCGTGATCATTGGTTACTAAATTGTGAGTCGTCTCCACTGGGTAGCTTGTGATTCGACGCTTCTTTGGTCGATAGTCTCTCATTGGCCCAGAGAGCTCCAGTTAAACCGCGAGCCAATAGCAGAACCAGCAGAATTATACACATGTTTGAATTTCAGCCTGTCACGAAATGAATCCGCGAAATTTTCCGGTCTCTAGTAATAGTCTTTCGAAGAACAGATTCTATACACAGTGACCTAATCATAAGCTTTCCTTCGTTCGAAGATTCGTTCACTTTGAAGGAATCGTCGACGCACGGCACATCAGCGGTGTGCAGTGGTGTGCAGTGGTGTGCAGTGGTGTGCGTAGAGCGAGCCCCAGTCATAGAGACCCCCGGCTCCATCTCTTGGCGCGGGACGTCGTGTTTACTTCTTCAGCGAAGTTCCAATGATTAGCGACACACGCCGACACAGGTGTCCACAATTAGAACCACTTCCCCCTCGCTCGTAGTCATCGATTACAACACAGTTTCTTTCCCCTGATGGCTTCCTGTGGTATATGGAGCGCATGACTTCATGATGGCGGGCATCACACTACTGAAGGCTCCTTTCGCTTCTACGTCCTTCTGTGCTCTATGACAGAGATGACAACTGGCTGCCCGCTTAAAGAAGCTTTCAGGTAGAGCCCTACTGTTGTGTTCAGGCCAGTATTTAGTTGGCATGTGTAGAATAAATTGCCTCCAGACAGTGTTCAGAAGACCAAATAAGCTCAAAGAAATAATTAATCGCATTACTTATAAATCCAAAATATTTATATTGTTTCATGATAATTCTACTTATTTAATTTTATTGTATCTTGCAAATGCCTTATTTTTAAAATATATATTTTATTTTCTTCAACTCATGCCACGTATTCTATTTGCTGGTTGTTCCACAGAATAATATAATAGGTAAAAAAAATTGTTGTAATAAATGTAACATGAATTCATATGCGCCTGGCCCTCGGATCGGTTTAAAGGAAAGAACAGCCGGGCTTCGAGAGGAGTGAAGTTGGCCGTAACCAGCGCCGCGGAACCGCCACGCGCGCCGGCGACGAGTTGCCGTCGATACTGATCGATACCTGGGTCGACGCCTCGCACGCAACTACCAGCAGCGCGCCGAGTCGGGCAGGCGATAAGGTCCACCTCAGGTCCGCACCACATGGCGCGGTCGACCTCACGACTCGGCGACGCAGACAACAGTTATTAGATGTAGTTCCTCCGGGGGCAGGGAGTCAGGATTCGTGACATTTGGCCTCTGACGTCACCGCTTTTCTCAGATTTCCCTATTTTCCCACAAATTTACCGTTTTCCCACAAATTTCCCATCACCTCAAATTTACAGTTTTCCCTATTACATTTTTCTCATCCCATAATTTTCGCATTTTCCCAAATGTGGCTTGGTGGGAATCCCACTACCAGCCAGCAATAAGCCACAATTGGGATATGAGTGGCTAATGCGAAATCTGTGGGATGGGAAATATTTAATAGGGAAATGTGATGTACTGGGTTTATTCCAGGCGCATGTCTACTGTTAGCCACCCAGTGCGCCCTGAATGGTCCGGTCAAACAGGGCAACGACTTCTCTTGCAGAGACGGCAGCCAATCACAAGGGAACAATCACTAGCGCAGGCATGCCTTATTGCAGTCTAATGAGCGATAGGATTTTTTTCCGCGGAAATTCCATTCGTTCAAAAGGAAGACTAGACGGAGTGTGTAGTACGGAACGCAGAGCCGAAGCTAAGAAGGGGGGGGGGGAGAGGTTCAGGGGTCCGGACACCTCCCTTCAAGCATTGAATATATATAATGTATAGAAGTCGCGAGCCCAGGTTAAATTTTCTGTCCGGTTTCGCAGACGAATTGTTGTAGTTCCAAGCTCCGCCGCTGCGATCGCTTTCATCGCTGGGTATCGGCTGTATACGCCCCTGGCGGTATTTGGCAGAACTAGGTTAACCAGCCCAGTCGTGACATCATCCTTCACCCCCCCCCCCCCTCGAAAATCCCAGACCAACGATTCAAATTACCCGGCAGGTCTTATCAACATCGTTAGGCGACCTTGAAGAGGAGCTTCCCTTACCGTCGTTTGAGAATGATGAAATCCCAAAAGAAGCTAGCCACGGAAATCACTGAATGATGGGATTCTGTACCCGAGTGAAGTGAAAATTAGCTATTAAAACTTTGTATTGGGCCAATAGTCAGTGTTCCGTTCAAAATATGGTTTTATTTTAAAAGTAAAATACTTATTTATACTATATTTCGCGTTTTTACAAATTTACTTTTAGATATTGGCAAGGAAAATCAACATACCTTAAACAACCTTCTCTTATTCAACGTTATCTATTAAGTAGTAAAAGGGGTAGATATTATTTTTAAAAATAAAAAATAAAAATGTAACCCACTAAATCAGTATTGGCAAGATATATATAAATTCAATATAAAAATACGCACATTAAAATTTTTTGTAATTAACTTTTTTCGGTAATAAAAATTCAGGATGATTTTGGTTTAATTGGTTTACGTATATTGCTATATTTTCTAAATCACATAGAAAAGGGAAAACAGTGCATCAGTGAAAATTCAAAAATTTAGTTTAAGTAATACTAGCCATACCAAAAGATCAATATGCGAGATAAGAAATTTGGTAACTGCTCTACATTTCAAATAAAAATGCACTGGTTTCATGAATACTGAAATGTATGCGTAATAAGGCATATTATGTTATTATACTAAGCATGACTATAACTAAAAAAATTACAGTAATTTAAAACGATGGCAGTCTTAACATACAATAAGTGCGCGAGTCTTAGTTTATTTTTTAATTGGCTTCTTCGTCAGATGGAAAAGAGTTAAGATTTCATCAAGGAAAAATATATTCTCAAAGTCACTAAACCGGGAGATAGAAAATAAGGTAGGTACTTAATTTTAAATAAAAGTTAAAATAGACTTACGCTAAACCAATTAAAAATAAGTCGTAAAAATATTTTTATTTATTAAATATGTTCTATACTTGACAGTTCTTTATGTATAATTCTTCAAAAATCTTTGAAATTTAATACATATTTTCTTAAAATGGTAGAATATCAGCAATACCCGGAAATTACGTGAGCAAATCCACGGGTTATTAGATACACTTTTATTATAAAATAAAAAACAATTATGCATTTGTAGTTCACGAATGTGATATTTTGTTTATTGCTTCACAACATTCATTTGCCAGTCTCAAATTTCATTGTACCACTTGTCAGAAATGTCACCAAAAATGAGAGATAGTTTTTTTTTTGACGAATTTCAATTACGAGGAAACCTTTCGCAAGACTTTTTTCTTCGCAGTAGTCACTGGGACACCATTAATTTAAATCCACTAAGATAATAAAATTGTATGTATAATGATTTGTTTTTGTATATTTATATAACTTTCCAACCAATTTTTAATGATTTTCATGTGAATAAAAACTTGTAAAGCAATTTAATTAACTGTGTCATAATACTTCTGATTAGATGGAAATACAAACTTTTCATCATTAATATACGATGATAAAAATATTTATTATTGCAAAATAATATTCACTGTTCAAATGCTAATTTAAATAGATTATTCATACATGTTTCCTGCTAATTAATGGTTTAAAATAATAATTTTTTAATATAAAATCATTTTTCTCTTGTGTTAAAATGGGTTGCTAAAATGAGGAATTATAAATATGTCACTTACTAAGTCCGTGCACAGATTTACACAAAACAGCAATGTAAATAATCTTTTTTGGTAGTTTCTAATTTTGTGCCCTGGATAACATGAATTTGGTTTAATTCATACCAAAGTGAATTTTTTGAACAACTTAAATTGATGTCATAAATAAATATTTATTTTATATTAAAAATCCACAAACAGTTTTTAAAATATAATATTTATCACGCCAGATGGAATAATAAACAAAAAATAGCTCTTATATGTTGTCTGTGTTTAAAGAATTGTATTATATTTCATGGAAATAATATTTACCTTTCGGTTATTAAAAGAAAATATATTTGTATTCAAAATACTTGCGCATCGTTTTTACGAGCATAAAGGCCGGGATACATTCGCAATAGCACGCAAACAGCACACAGATAGCACACACGCACAGAGATAGCACAGAGCTTGATGCTACATTCACGCACAACACAACACAAAATAATACCGGAAGCATTCAAAAAAGTTTTTTAAATGTAAAACTCCCGTTCACAATTTTGGTCACTGAAGTTGGCATACGTGACGTTCGTTTAGATTCGTGTGTTGTTATTGTGGTACGGTTTTCGTTAAACCCAGAAATATTTTAAATATTTCAAAGTTTACGTACAAAACACAATGAGCATTCAAAAATATATATCACTGTTTATTTCAAATCCGGCTTCTTTAACACATTCAGACACAGACTTCCAAGCATTTAATTTAGCTTCTTCATTTTTGTATCCTGCGGATCCCCTGTCATACAAAATATTTTTACTTTCTATTACAGCTATCAAAAAGCTATCAAATGTGCCTTCCATTTTTATGTTATCGCGTGTTTGAAAACAATAACAAACTACTCAAGTCAAGAGCACCAATACTTTCGTGACAATTGTTCTTTTATAAGCCCACTCGAGTAGTACTTAAACTGTTTGCTGATTGGCTACCACCATGGTCGCGCACAGAAAATAACCTAAAAGTTAAAAGTTAATGAACTTTCTGTGCGCCGATCCTGTGCTATTTTTCTGTGCGCGTGCTATTTGCCAATGTGGCAGCTCATATCTAATAGTGTATGTTGAACTTCTGTGCGTCTGTGCTGTTTGCTTGCTATTGCGAATGTAGCCCGGGCTTAACTTGTGTATCTAACCTCAAAGCAAGGAATATAAAGAGTGGGAACTCAATGCTATAACAAACACTCTTATTTTCTTTGGCGATCCGGGAAATGTGCGTTATTTATAAGCAACTTAACATAGTAAATCGTTAACTTTTCAGATCTATGTTGGCAAAATTGATTTTTTTTGTGGTCATTCGCTACTGGGAATATTCACCATATAACGTTTAAGATTATTTATTTTGAATAACGAAACAACCAAAACATTATGTAAAAATGCTTCATCTTATGTTAAAAAAATTATAAACTGCATAGCCACAAAGTATGACATCATACCATTAGTTTCTGTTACTAATAACAACACGTGCACGCGTTTGAACAGTCATCGCAGCCATAGTTGTTTCATAGCTACCAAAATCATTCAACGATGTCAAGAATTATTCCAAATTATGTTTTGCCATTTTACTCAATGCACCACTCCGTTAACACAACATTTTATAAATTCTGAACTACGAATGTCAGTTGTTTTTTTTTACGTTATTACGTTTAAGAAATTTCTGTAGTTTTCTTATAATTAAACTTAATTTTTGATGTTGGCATCTTTTAACCGCACATTTTTTTTCGGTGACCGTACTCCTCCAATTCAGTTGCGCCCGCCCGTATCTAAGCGCTCGGATTTCAACAAAAGGCACCGCCTCTCGATAGAGTGAAACAGAGAATTACGCGCACGACCTTGAAAAAAGCGACGCTACAGCGCTCTGGCGTGGAAGCTGGTAACTACGAGTACCCTCTTGTGGAAAGAAGAGCTGTCTAGCGGCGGAGCTAACAACTACCTCAGTTTTGGATCCGAAAATTGGAATAATAAATCCTATCCCCTCGCGACTTCTATAAGTTATATATATTCAATGCTTCAAGGTTTATTTATAGGTATATATAACATGTTAATACAGAATAATAAAATTATAGCAACTTAGCCACATAATATTACAGCGAGATAAATTTGGAAGATTACTGTAATTCTCAGTGGGTTTCAACAATGTAACACCTGCCCAATACAGCCCGACTTACATCAAACACAGTAGCGTATGTGGTGTATATTTAATGCTGGTTTGCACACGTAAGCATGCCTTTCGCACAAACTTGCCATGTGTGTTTCACGTATTTAAACACATTAAAATGTTTGTATTTATGACTTGTTCTAACGAAATCATCAGTCTAATTAAAAACAATTAAATAAAAAAACATAATTTAAAATGTTCAATTTAATTTTCTCAAGCAAAATCGTTACTTAAAAAGAAAGTCTGTGTGTAAATATTGGAGTTCTAGAAATGTACTATTCCCTGAGAAATTTGTGTGACTACCTATTTTCTTTTTAAATTCAATTATAAAGAAAATTAATAATGTTCGCAGGCTTTCGCGGCCATTGTCTGAAGTAGCTTGGCTTCTGGGTCGTAGCCGTGTCCTTGGCGGATAATTCACCGACGTTTCGGTCGACATTGTCATCGCCATCATCAGGGAGCAGTTACCTGCATCATCTACTATAGGTAACTGCTCCCTGATGATGGCGACTACAATGTCGACCAGAAACGTCAGTGAATTATTCCGCCAAGGACGCGGCTACAACCCAGAAGCCAAGCTACTTTATAAAGGAAGCTTATAATAAACGATATAATACGCAGTTGTAGCTTTGAATATATATACTGTATAGAAGTCGCCAGCCCAGGTTAAAATTTCTAATACGGTTTTGAGGTAGTTGGTTAATTCATCGCTGCAATCGCCACCATCTCTAGGGCATCGACTTGTGGTGGTCCCTAGCGGAATAGTGTCGAACTCTTCAAACACCCCTTCCCCCTCCTGTGGAACGACCTTGAGCTGCAGTGAATGATGGATGAGGGGTGCGGGGAATGACAGCGGGCGACAGCGCTGCGCTCTAACGTGTAAATAACAACCTAAGAGGATACAGGTCGTTACGGCAGCGCACTGCAGCGGTGAAGTTCCCAAGCTGCTCATCATACGCTTCTGAAAAACGTGGAGTAAATCCTATCCACTCGCGACTTCTATACAGTATATATATTGAAAGGTTGTAGTGGCGGCCCCTTCCCGCAGTCCTGGCCACGCCACTGCGGGGTCACGCACGAGAGGTCCTCATTGTGGGCCGAGCACTGAGAGGGATCACTCACCCCTAGGGTAGGGAGGGGGGTTACAGACTCCCCGCGCCTGTGATTGGCTGCCGCCATCCCCCGAGGCGGCACTTGCGTCCCGGGTCAGGGGTCAGGCGACAGGTTGCACCGATACGGGACCGCGCGCGCAGATGGCGAGCAGTGTTGCCACGCGCACAGCCTGTGTTCCCACTCGCCCTCGCACTCGCACACAGTCTGTCCGGGCGCAGACACGACACTCCCTGCAACGACTGGACATGCGGTGTGCCGAGCTTCAGAGAAAAAAAAAAAATTGGTTGTCTGTAAAGTCGGTTTACGGGCGATAGTTCAACGTGACAACGTCATAACAAAACATTGATGAAATGATTGCATACTTTTATGAATAAAATTGAATCATTTTTATTGAATTATCACTATTTTGTATGGACACAAAGAAGGAGTGAAATTAAATCTACAATTTAATTGATAAATTTACTTTTATTTGCACTCATTAATTCAAATATGTTTATTACTTTAACGAAGAGATTATTTTTAACTATAAGTTTTACACACGTTTGCTATTTAACTTCTTCCAATCTGTGTTATTCTGTTAAGGATAGGACGATGATAGGAAAAGTAGGAAACGAATAGGAGAGTTTCAAGTTTAATGTGCTTCGAAAAAGTCAAATGGATGGTTGTTCCAATCGAGTGGAAGAGAGATAGATGCGGCGCAAGCGTACAATGAGCGTAAAGGGACACAGCGCAACGGGACAATGTGCGTAACGGGACACTTTTTCGTGCGTGCAGCCGGCGTTCATCGATTTATTAGACGTTGTCACGTCAAAAAAAACAGAGCGGTGTCTGTTCGCGAAAATCATTAAGATTACGCTAAGTCGGATGAGTGGTAAACTGTATTTTTTAGGATAGTGAAAATGGCTAAAACGCGGTAAAGTTTTGAAAGCAGTTAAGGCCCTTGGAATACGCCTTTTTCTTAATTTCTACGCCCTCTAATGTTATTGTCACCGCTCAAATCTCACTCTTGTCCTGCGCGCTAGTCCAGAGGAGACACCGCGCTAGAAGCACCAGCGAGCGTCGCGCTTATCATCCCGCCTCACTGTTGCAGATACGCCCCCTGGCTATGCGGGTCCCTTCAAAGCGTGGTTTTGAATGATGCTTGTTTCTGGCGATGAAGTACGTTCAGACCACCTTATAAGTTGCAACCCATCTTGTTCTTTCCCCGTTCAAGGGAAATATGACTTAGCACAGTAAAAACTTTTATGAAGAACGAAGGCACTTTCATCAGGAGAAGTGTGTTGTGGATGTCTAACCTACTTTTCATTCGCGTGACAATCCTGACAATTTTGAAAATTAAAATTAACAGTGGGCATCAACAATGTTTGTTTTTACCTTTTGTCAACTTTTAACGAAGTGTGTGGACAGTGTACGGAATTTCCTATTAATTCCATGTCACATCACTCGCGTGTCTTTTCAGAGATAATTCAAAATGCACAGGAAACGTACTGCATTTGCATGGAGATACGAACAAACGTTTCCAAATTTTTAACATCATTGTCAAGCCTACAATACATTGACGCGTATCAGAATAATTTTTTTTAAACGAATGTTAAGAATATTCACTGCCAGTTAAGAGAGAGTGAATAGAGCAGATGGTGGCTCCACGCACTGATGATGCGACTGATGTGAGAGATTGGCAACAATGTCTGCGAGGCCGACAGCTGAGTGTGTTCCCCCCCCCCCCAGGTCATCCCCTGAGGGCTAATCAAAGCCAAAAAACCCGTTGTGACCCCCGCGGCACAGCTGCGGGGCAGGGCCGGCTCCCAGGATCCGGCACGAGTGCCACACACCACACACCACACACCGCTGTGGCTCCTCACGTTGCCACGTCTGCGCCGACTCAGTCCACGCCAAGAGAAACACGGTGCTAGTTCCAGGCATTGTTTTATATTTACGTTACACACGGTTAAACTTGTCGGTTTTGAGTGGCCGAACTTATGAACATTCAGGAAAATTATTTATGTAAAAAATTTTTTTTCCTGTCCTTTTAAATTCATCAGAATTTTTATGATTTCATAAGGTTGATTGAATTAGATCATTTCTCAGAAACTATTTTTAACCATGCCGTGCAACAGCCACCAGCACTGCCTTTAAACCCTACAATCTATCAGTTATTTATTCCATTTGGTTCTCCTTATCCATAGTACGCAATAATGTTAAAAATATTCCACTTTGCCAATTATGCAACAAGTATGCACGATACATGCATTATTTATTTTTGTTGAAGTTCGGCCACTTGGATTATGACGTCACGGCAGCCATCTTGGATGACTTTTTATCTTGAATTCAAACCCAAGAAATCTCAAAATCTAAAATTTCAAAAATTTATATTTTCGAGGAAAATAATTTTACCAAAAATTTAAAAAATTAGAAATATGAAATTCATATGTGTTTTGCCATTGAAATAACCAAATAATTTAAAAGAGGTAAATACCTTAAAAAAATTAATTCAAGCGTCTGACGTCATTAACTTTACCTTGACCTTCGACCTTGAAACATGTCGCCATCTTAGATTTCATCATTTGGTTTTCTAGAACTTTTTTCATCTTTATGATGTCACATCCGTCATCTCGGATCCTAGAACTTTCGCCACTTTTGACCCCGCCATTTTTTAATTATGACTTCACGTCCAAAAAAAATGAAAATTCCAAATTATACAAAAATTTGGATTTTTTATCTTATAAAAATTGTTTAACTGCAATTTTAATAATATTTTAACAAAAAATGCACCTAAGTAATGGACAACATTAAAGTCTTCGGTTCGAACCCGACGAGGTTATGCGATTTATTAAAAATGGCGACGGGTCCTGTCTCCCCCTTCCCCTCTTCCAAACACTTATGCCAAGTTCTCACTGATTGCTATCACCGTGACTGGGCCGAATGTTCCTTGCTCCCACTGGTTAGTGTCCGAACAGAGCCAGTTAGGCAGCACTGACGTCAGAGTCACGTGACGTCAGAGTCACATGACGCATGTCGCAGGGGTCTGACCGCCGCGAAATACTCAAGGTCAAGGTCACGTGGCAGGCACTGTGGGTAGGTATTTGGTTTGACGTCTACAAGACAGGGAAATCGGGTAATAAAAAATATTACTGGTAGGTAACTGCTCCCTGATGATGGCAACTGGAATGTCGACCGAAACGTCGGTGAATTATTCGCCAAGGACATGGCTACAACCAAAAAGCCAAGCTACTTCAGACAATGGCCGTGAAAGCCTGAAAACATTATTAATAAATATTTCTTTGCCTGTCGTGATGAGAGCAATGCAGGTACACATATATATATATATATATATATATATATATATATATATATATATATATTTAATAATTGGAACTATTTTTTTTACAGGGGCTGCAAGAAATAAAACTCAGAATTTCACAGCTGAATATCCTTATAAAATTAACAATCTTCTTATTGATTAGCTAGTTTGGGTCTTTATTTGTTTTGTTCATTTTGTTTCTTCGTGTTTCAACAGCGGATGAGCGAACCTGTTATCTTTTAAGGAGCGTGAATTCGTTAGCCGCGTGTCGCCACCAGGAAGGGACTGTGCGCGGTCAGCGAGGCCTCGGGCTGGTCCGATAGGGCGCGCGGCCGCTCAGGAATGCCACCCTGACAAGGACCAGGCCTGCCATCTGCCGCACGTATCTGTTTACGAACACGTGTTGTCACTCGAGCCGTCCCCATACCGGGCTCGCTTCGAGAGAGCGCACGTCCGACCGTTACTCTGGCACGGCTTGTTCGGAATTTATATCGGATAAATATCGATTCTTCACCACGTGTTTCGAGATCGAATGGGGACAATTTGACTAAAGCAGACAAGTCCAAAAAAATAAGGCAAAGGTTAATAATACTTATGAGAAATTAACTAAAGTATTAGTTGCTACTATTAATTAGCTTCTGATTTATAATAAAAGTGATATTAGTACAGCTTTGTATAGTTAATACATATATAATTTTTTATTGTTAGAAAGTCTTTGAATTCAACGGTATAAGACTATGAAAAATGCAACCCATGAAAACGTTCGTAGCAGTAGTAGTACCAGCAGTAGACGCATTAAGTAGCAGTAGTAGGAACACGTATACGAAAATATTCTCGTTGGAAAATTACGACTGAGCAAAACCAGTCACGTACGTAAAAGAGTAAGTCGAGTCAACCCTTCAAACGTTTCCTGACTGACCGCAATCCACCGGTTTGACGCGCCTCACAACTTTTTCCATTGAAGCAGTTCGCTCAGTAAACTGCTCTATGCTAAGCATAATTCTGACAGTCCACTAATGAATGTTTCAGTGTCTAATTACGTTGGATCCAATCGTACAAGAAATACTTAGATGTAAGGTTATGAGTCATTTCTGTCCAAATTAACTCAGGAAATTATTCGGAAAAATTCGCAAATGTCTTTCACGACAGGCTAAAATTCAAATACTTATACTTTTCTGGCTGTTCCTGCTCACAGTTTATATAAACGACTGGGCGAATGAGAAACCCTTAGAGAAGTATCGAATCACAGGCTACTAGTGTAGCAGGCAATGAACAAACGGGGAAGTCTATCCTGGAGGCCTTATTACCTGCCAATGCTCCCAGTCCGTAACTCAAGGCCTTCTAGAACGTGCATTGATGACGCAGGTGGTCCACACATCTCTGTAATAAGAATTTTTCTAATTTTTCCCTAATACAAATTTTAAAATTTCTCTAACATTTATTTAATTACTTTTTTTTTTAGTTTTCTGGTAGAAATTAAAAAAAATATATATATATATATATATATATTGTTACGATTTACCTGCGGGTTCGTAAAGGATAGCCCAATTAATAGATTTTATTTCACACACACAGTTTTATTTATTACCGCTACTTGTCACTTACAAATAATCTTCTAAATAATTAATTACACTTAAATAAATGGCAATTCCCTGGTCACTCGTTCCGCACACCTCGCTGGGCCGCACCTCTGGCGCAACTCTCGCCGCAGCACCCCTCGTGGGTCTCCGCCGCGGGACTCCGTCGCCACACTCCGACGCCGCCGTCACACCCTTCGCCGAGATCCCACTCGACGACTCGCTCGCAACTTCACTCGGGACTCCGCCGCGCCCGCGACTTTATCGCCCGGAAACTCCCGACTCCACTGAACTCACTCACTCCCTGCCCTGGAACCTTCGTCCAAGGACTTCGCCACTCTGCCGCACCCGCGGCACTATCGCCCGGAAACTCCGCCGCGGGAGAACTCCCCACTGAACTCCTCCTCGAAGGTCGGCCCAACCTCCTTATATAACCCTTGGGTTCCCGTCCAGAACAATCGGGCATGTCTCCGAGATATCGCGCGACCTTCGCCGTCGAAATGCCCAGAAACGCGTCGTGAGTCCTCGAAGGACGCGGCGGCTGCTCAAAGAACGCCGATAAACTCAACAAGCATCGGGTTCCCACAAAACGCGCCGATAAACATGTCTAAGTCCTTTTATTCCGCAGTGCGGCCTCTTTAAGTAACTCGATCTGAGGCAGGTGCGCGCTGCGACGGTCAGGATGTCGCGTGATAGTATGACACGAGATACCAGGGAGAGGATGCGGGTGGAAGGGGGCGCAGACAGGCCGAACGAGCGCGGCGACGCCAAGCACTGCAGCCAAGCGCGATCGTAACATTGCCCCCTCCTTAAACCTGTTCGTCCCGAACAGGTAATACATCTCCTCGTGGAGGTCCCCATGCTACTCGAAGTTTAGGCCTCCTGCCTTTCCTCCATCGCGGGTTGTACAGTCTCACCCGATAACCCTATCTCTCATTAGATGTAGCTTCTCTTGTCACCTGGCGACACTTCTGCGTCGCAGCTGCCCCATGTCGTTCAGCCAGCTGCCCGAGACGGGCTGACCGATGCTTTGGACTGACCCGATACTCTTGAGTGCATTGCTTATTGCCTTCCAAATGTTTCCTTGTATCTTCCCTTTTTCTCTCCATTTCTTCTCTCGCAGCTACTTGTTCGCACAGCATTTCTTCCCGGCTCCACTTTGTCTCTTCTTGGTTCCTCATTCCCTCTTCATTCTTCTGAATATCTTCTGGACTGCACTCAGTTACTCCTTGCACCATCTTCATCACTCTTTGTGTGCTCATTGTCTCTTCTCGGTCTTCCTTCCCCTGTTCTTGGTCTTTCTTCATCTCTTCTTGGTCTTCCTGCATCTCTTCTTGGTATTTCTTCGTTTCTTCTTTGCGCTTCTCTATCTCTTCTTGACTCATGTTCATCTCTTCTCGGCTCTTCTTCAGTTCTTCTTGGCATTTTACCCTCTCTCTTTGGTTTATCTTCATTTCTTCTTGTTCAATATTCCACACTTTGTAACCCATCTTCACTACTTCTGTGCTTTTTTTCAGCTCTTCTTTCATCTTCATTTCCTGGCTGTTATCTTCTCCTTGGCTAATTTCCTCATGACTGTTTTTCTCTTCACTGTTCTTCTCTTCGCTGGTCTCCTCTTCACTGGTCTCCTCTTCGCTGGTCTCCTCTTGGCTGGTCTTCTCTTGGCTGGTCTCCTCTTGGCTGGTATCTTCTTGGCTGCTATCTTCTTGGCTGGTATCCTCTTAGCTGGTATCCTCTTGGAGGTCTCCTCTTGGCTGGTCTCCTCTTGGCTGGTTTTCTCTTCGCCGGTCTTTTCATTGCTGTTCTTCTCTTCACTATTTTGCTCTTGGCTGTTTTTCTCTTGGCTATTCTTCTCTTGGTTTATCTTCACTTCGGTCTTCATTTCATTCTTCATTTCTTCCTGGCCATTCTTCATTTCATCCTGACTCTTCTTCAATTCCTCTACACTATTATTCGACTCACTCTTCTTTTCTTCATGGTGGTTCTTACTATCCTTCTTTTCACTCTTCATTTCTTCCATAAATTTCTTTATACTGGTTACCATTTCTTCCTTAAAGTTCTTTGTACTAGATACCATTTCTTCCTTAAAGTTCTTCATACTAGCTAACATTTCTTCCTGACCCTTATTTATACTGGCTAACATTTCTTCCTGACCCTTCTTCATACTGGCTAACATTTCTTCCTGACCCTTATACTGGCTAACATTTCTTTGTTATATTTCCTCACACTGGCCACCATATCTTCCATTTTATTATTGATCTCTTCTAGGGCAACCCTTATCTTCCCGATATCTTCTACACTTAAATCTTCAGCAGCCATCTCTCTCTAAAGGATTTACTAATTAAACAACCTAAATAATTATTTTCTAAAACTGTTCTTATTTTTAAATGACCTAGACGAACCTTCTAATTAAACTAACAATAACTCTATTACATTCAAAACTATCACTGACTACATTAAACTCAAACTAGCTCTAGACAATTACAAATTCACTAAATTTTTAAATGCTAACTTTACTCTCGAAAAACTAAATCCTATTTCTTAACTGAATCCTAAATCTATTAATTAGGGCTATCCCTCTTCTGACACCAAAATGTTACGATTTACCTGCGGGTTCGTAAAGGATAGCCCAATTAATAGATTTTATTTCACACACACAGTTTTATTTATTACCGCTACTTGTCACTTACAAATAATCTTCTAAATAATTAATTACACTTAAATAAATGGCAATTCCCTGGTCACTCGTTCCGCACACCTCGCTGGGCCGCACCTCTGGCGCAACTCTCGCCGCAGCACCCCTCGTGGGTCTCCGCCGCGGGACTCCGTCGCCACACTCCGACGCCGCCGTCACACCCTTCGCCGAGATCCCAATCGACGACTCGCTCGCAACTTCACTCGGGACTCCGCCGCGCCCGCGACTCTATCGCCCGGAAACTCCCGACTCCACTGAACTCACTCACTCCCTGCCCTGGAACCTTCGTCCAAGGACTTCGCCACTCTGCCGCACCGGCGGCACTATCGCCCGGATCTCCGCCGCGGGAGAACTCACTCAGTCTCCGACTCAGACTCTCCGCCCTGGCACTTTCGTCCAAGGACTTCGCCACTCTGCCGCACCCGCGGCACTATCGCCCGGAAACTCCGCCGCGGGAGAACTCCCCACTGAACTCCTCCTCGAAGGTCGGCCCAACCTCCTTATATAACCCTTGGGTTCCCGTCCAGAACAATCGGGCATGTCTCCGAGATATCGCGCGACCTTCGCCGTCGAAATGCCCAGAAACGCGTCGTGAGTCCTCGAAGGACGCGGCGGCTGCTCAAAGAACGCCGATAAACTCAACAAGCATCGGGTTCCCACAAAACGCGCCGATAAACATGTCTAAGTCCTTTTATTCCGCAGTGCGGCCTCTTTAAGTAACTCGATCTGAGGCAGGTGCGCGCTGCGACGGTCAGGATGTCGCGAGATAGTATGACACGAGATACCAGGGAGAGGATGCGGGTGGAAGGGGGCGCAGACAGGCCGAACGAGCGCGGCGACGCCAAGCACTGCAGCCAAGCGCGATCGTAACAATATATATATATATATATATATATATATATATACAAGTTTCGCCATTATGCAAACTTCCATATGTTCACCACCATACTTGATTTGAAACTCGAATAAGTACCATTAAATTAAAAGTCAAACATAATCTTGCATACGTCATTTTACACAGTTATGACAACACGAACTATTATTACAATACAGATAACAAGAGTGTACTGCCGCACTGCAGGTGCAATGGGCGGGAGCTAACAAGGGGGGGCATTGTCCCAGGGGGACCGGGGGCCCGCCCCCGCGGCCACAATGACCGCTGCGGTCCGGCCACGCGCCCCGCCCCTGCCCGCCCCCAATGCCCGCGCAACCAGCCGCCTCCAGCCTCCAGCCTTCAGCACGAGGCGTGATCTTGGGCTGAGAGAGGAGGGGAGTAGATCTAGCGACCTCCCGGCCAGGGAGTACACAAGTAAACAGAGATGTCCCAACCACACAACATAAAACCAAACACGTTAAATTTTTTTCCCGAATTACATCAGGATCTGGGTTGATTTATATTTCTTCGTGTTCAGAATCTAGGTCTCGAAATACATTTTTATACATTTTAATAAAATATAGTCTAATTTGTATTTTAGTGTCTTGATATTCATGACGTAAAAGTTAAGGATTTTTATAAGGTTTTATTACAGACGGTAGGTGGTGTTCGTTGGTTGTCTAAAGCAATGTTAGATTAAACTGGTTGTTTCACAATGCATAACCATCTTTGGCTCGTAAAATCTCGATATTAATTTACATAAATGCCCATCTAATGCAATTCACACAAATTGGCTTTATTTGAAGTGATAGCTACAAACACCGGAAAAAATAATGCACCATTAACTAGTGCCTTCAAGAATCAACTAATACCTTCATTCAAACACACATGGTCACACAAAAAAAAAACATAAATGTTTACGAGGTCTTCACATTCCTTTACATTTAGGCGCTACAATCTCTTCTTTTTTTTTTTTCCAGTTATGCATCAGTAGTAGCTATAGTTTGGGGACTCTGGGACATGGCGTCGGGGTGTGTAGCCGGAGCCGGGTGACCACGGTGGCCATTTTGAATCCACCATCTTGGATTCCAAATAATTACACCATTTTGGAATCGAATGCCCCACTCCCCAAATGTTGCACTTTTCGTTATGACCGCCATCTTTAAAATCCGTATTTTCATGCTATAAAATGGGGAAATTTTTTTTTAAATTTATAACAATATATTTATTACAATTTTTATAAAAAAGTACTTTCATAATGGAGTAGGTACTTGGTTCCAACCCGGTGAGGTCATTTGATTAAAAATGGCAACGGATCTTTCCTCCACGGAAGCTACTCTTATTTTGACCTATTTGCATGCAATAAGCACAAAAAATTAAAAATATACAGAAAGTTTTCCATAAAATACAGTTTTGACATTATTACATTTAACAGCCCCTTTTCCTAGTTACAATTTTGCAGAGGGCCCCCATAGTAAGGGGGTTAGTAATTATCTCCCCTCCCCATCCGGGATCTAACGCCCATGTGTGACGCTATTACAAACTAGAACCACGTCCACTGTCCCGTGCTTACGTTGACAAATGTCACTTGTTGATTGGCTGCTGAATCGTAGGACGTGTCGACAGGGTAGCCTGTAATTGTGCTTCTTTGGTTTGGGGGTTTCTAATCGGCTGGCAGTTCTGTTAAGAGTCTAAACACTAGGCCAATCGCAGTAATAGCAGAGGAAAACAAAATAATATTTTGAATCTTAGCCTGTCCCTGTATTTAGCGAAAAAAATTAGCACCAGAATATTTTTCTAAACACTGTGGCCTAGCCGCCCTAGCAGCACAGTAACCGCTTTCTCACTGCCCCGTCAAGTGTGGAGACTCACCGTCTGCCGAACCACCGACAATAATAACACTAACTGTGCTAACACAGTGTGACGACGTGTAATGAAACGATCAAATGTTACCTGCCAAACACAGGCGCGTCTGCCTTTCTGCAAATTTATCCGCGAATTTTTCCTGTCTCCAGATATCGCTAGAGACCGGAATAATTCGCGGATTCATTTCACGATATGCTAGAATCCAAACAACTGTACATTTATATTGCTTCTTTGATTGGCTTACCGTTTATCTGAAGGACTTTTAGCCAATGGGAAACCTTCAACCAAAAGAGTATCGAATCGCAAGCGTCCCGGTTGACAAGTGTCACGAGTCAGTAAGCCAATGAGCAGGTGGCATTTGCCTGAGTATGTAGAGGGTTGTGGAGTCTATCCTAGAGGTCATCGAAAGCGCGAATTTTTCCAGTCTCTAGATATCGCATGTGTCAACAGACAAGAATAGGGGCGGCCATGTTGTAGGCGCGTGCGGCTTGCATTCACAGACAATGATACTGACGTCCAGGATGATCTGTACATGACTGGTTATATACATAATGATTAATGAACTGTTATCTTACTTGCTGATACGCATGCGTTATTATTTAGTCTTAGGGCATACATCATATATCCTCCTTGGCATGTGTAGTCTTTACAATGGAATCACTTTAAGGGTCTTATAAAACCGGATAAGTACGTATTGCTCGTATTACGAGCTCGTCATTAGCAACATTCAAAATAACAAATCTGCTCCTCGGAGACATAAGACAATATGGCCGCTTTTGGGCAAAATGTACTTTCAATCATAAACGTGACCACCGTTTGCCGTTCTTGGTATTGGCATAGGTACAACACTAAGATCTACGATATGTCGAAAAAGCACTTTTTTTTTGGGTAGAAAATAGTTGAGTATATAAGTGAGTGACTATTTAAAATTCTTTAACACAAGTATGCAGGCAGTTCATACTTTTAGAACAAGTTATTCTACAACAGCACGTACAAAAACCGTAGATCACATCTGCGTAGAAGTTGAGGCTAGCGCCTATAGGCGTATAGGCTTTGGCCTGACCTAGATCCCTCCCGGTTACAAATACACTTAGCTTAAGTTCAGTTACGAAAAATAAATAAAATTGCATTTGAGACAGTTGCTTTCCGACCGGGCCCGCACAGAAGCTACCACACATCCCCCCCCCCCCCCTCTTACAGGGCACCTGCATTGTTGCCGGGAGAGCCCTTCGAGGGGACTCGAGGCCCGGAAGTGGCGAGATAACCGGGAGGGGGAGACCGGAAGCAGCCCGCAACCTGACGCCCGAACGTGCGCGCGCAGTGAGTCAGCCGCACTCGCCATTTTGGCACTTACGCCCCTCTCCCCATCCCCCAGACAACACACGGGGCATCCGCCCACATGTGACGGTTAAGACTCGTCTGCAATTGCTCTGTTACAAATTGTGTCCGACGGACACTGATCGCTGATTGGCCCACGCGAGGGGATGGTCCGAATACATCGGTCAACTTTTAACTCCTTGTCCCTATATGTGTCATTTGATAGCATTGAAGAACACTCGTGAAATTCGCTGCAGAGGTAAACAGAAAATAACGGACGGTGTGGTAGGAGGCCAAGAAGATCGATACAAAATATTCATAGTGCTGTCAGTTTGCGACCGGCGCTTTTCTAAGGCCTTAACAATAATTCATTCATGCAGTGTGCTTAGAATTCTTTATTAGTAGGTATTTACTTTTCCCTACATAATAAATTAATATTTTTAAACTCCCACAACTTTCACAAGTTAAATGAATATTCAAAACTTAGCTGCGTACTAATAATTTACAATGCATAAAAACAAAAACAAAATAAAACCTACCACTTACGAAACTGCCCGACTTGTACCGAGCACTAACGGAATCTCGCGGTAGTCGCCATCTCCAACAGTCCATCAGTCACGTACTAAAATTTATGAAAAAAATCAAAGAGAAGAAGGACTTATTGAGAAAGGTTCACTCAAGTGAAAAATACGAGTGGTACAACAAGTAGAAAACTGTTTTGTTTTGTAAAAATATCATGTTTGTGTACCATTATGAATAAAATAACAAAGATTATCTATTCTATATTTTAAGTGTTTTTTTACATTACTGTTTTCATAACCGCCTCCCCCCCCCCCCCCCCCGAAACCGATATCCCTGAAACCTTAAGTTAAAAAGACAGAACTGTCCCGGTTGGTCCGTGAAAAAATATGGCAACCCTACGTATAAAGGTAAGTGGAAGAGCAGCTGGTACGCGCGGCAGTTGGCATTCCTGGGGGCGGGTTCCCGCGACGGTTACGTGGCGGGAAACCACCCCTCCTCGGGCCGGAAGAGGGGAGGTGTGCCTCCACCCCTCCACCATTCCGTTCTCCAGAGACTCCATTACATCACCATTCGCGTGCTCCAAACGGCGACTTTCCTCTTTCCATTATTGCCCATTCAAGGAGTGCGGCCAGCAGAGAACAACCTACGCCGCCAACGTTATTCTTTTCTTTTCCTGTTCCATGATAACACTACAAAACCAATCCAGAACACCGGTGAAACATTTTTTTTTTGTAATACGCAGATGACAACATTGGCCGGATTGTCAGTTTGATTCTAGACAGAACTCTTATCAGACTAAGTATGTTCAATAAAGTCTATATCTAGTCCTCTCAGTTGACTAGCAAGGTGCTAACAATTCACGCCCGAGGTATTGCTGAGTCATCTCAAATGAGAGTTGTGAATCAACAATATGAACTAAAGTGAATGGATTAATTTTTTACCGCTTTATTTTAAACAATGCAATGCGTCTGATCAACAAATACAAGTACAAAACTGTGCAAACTAACTTGATGGTCAAATAAATCGCGAAACATAAAAGAGTAAGAGCTCAATAAAAGCGCAGGTTAACATTGGTCATTCAAAATTCTTATTAAACAAGTCGTACAGATTCATGATAAAGATAAATTTTATTTGCAAACGTTTCTGGAATTCAGCCAGAATATTTATGAGAATATTTCTAAATAAAAAAAAACGTGTTCTTATTTTTTTTTTTCAAATAAAGATTCTGAAAATCCCTATTTCTCCAACTGAACATTTCTGGGTTAGGATTTAAAGTCGTTGAGAGTAATCGACCATTTGTATAGGAAATATAATGGATTATAGTAATGGCATAATTTTATTAGTACCGTCTGGCTTCTTAGCATGACAGTTCCTGTATGTCGCCAGTCAAATCTTGGAGCGGCGATGAAAAGAAATAACACAGTTGACTGTTGACTCAAGTGACAGCCATTCTCTCAAGCTTCCACCGTGCGAACAAATAACACGGCCTTGAATGAACAATAAACTGCCTGTGCGAAACACACACACACGTACATGCGCACGTCACTAACACAGGCTAAAGCGTGGCAGACTGGTTAGGTCTCCAGCATCACCATTTGCTCACAGAACTGCGTTCATTTCTAGTTTGTTTCTCATCATAGTCGATATTTGAGTAACTTTATCATGTGACGCAAAGCACAATTCAATGTGCTTCTACCGAATCATATTTCACAATTACGAATGTGTCTAGGCCATAGAATAATGCTGATATTTTAACCCGAAATTAAAAAGAAAACTAATAACTAAAAATACGAAAATCCTACTTTTTTTATGCTATTTGGATGAAGCATGCATGTCTACCATGATAGTCTGTATGGACTAGTCCAATGCCAGTACTATGTCATCAAAAATAGTTGAAGTGTAGAAGGCCAAGGGGGGGGGGGAGGGGGTCGGTCGGCTACACGAACCACAGAACAACTCTTTGTTATTACACTCAAAAGAATAAAATGGTGGTTAAGGAAAATTAGTCCCAGAAATCTTAAGTTTTTAATTTTCTTTTGCTATGTGTTCAATATTGAGTTATGTATCCAAATTTCGTTATGTCACACTGAGAGGCTTGTCTTCCCAAGATTTTGCACCTTGTTCTAGCCTGATAATAAACGGGCCATAGTAGAACCATGTATACACAAAAAAAATTGAATCATTGATTTAAATTTTATAATAATAGTAGACAATAATTTTAAATATTCTACTTTTTCCTTACCGCTTTATTTTGATGATGGTGTGAGTTATTAAATAGCAATACAGATAAATACAGAGCTGAAGTGCAACAGAAGTACTGGCTACGAAACGGAATCGAACCAGCAAACGAAGGGTACATACCACAGCTAGTGTAAAATAATTATATGTTGTAAGATACATCAATATGTTTTCTACAACATACGGTAAATGTCTGTTTATCTTTTTAAGAACGTCTGGAAGTATATATAGTGAACGCATTTCCTTCAAAGGATACCTGATAAAAGCATGTACCGATGATAAGAAACTATAAGAGATAGAGAGAAATTTGAAAGTGAAACAGCAAACACAAACGTTTATATTTAATCACCTCCAAATATGTTAAAGTGTAATTTGTCAGATGGACAAAATGCAGAAAACTTTACTACCCATGTGAGATTAGAACACGTATAGTAATTTATTTGATTAACCTAACTCATGGCTCATATGTATTTCAGTTTACGGTCGTTTCCGAGGCTGCAAAGAAAACGGATGTTTCATTTCTCTGAACAAAGTCGGATGAGCCCAGTGGCAGATACAGGATTTTGGTTTGGGAGGGGCTTGACCCAGCTAGGCTAGGCTTTATCAAGGCAAACACTAAAACAATAGTGGACCCAGATGCTTTTGGAGGGGGCTTGAGCCCCTTAGCCCCCCCTCTGGATCCGCTACTGGATGAGCCTACAAACTATTGAACCCAGGCACAAAACATAAACCACATCGAGGCTACTGCATATGATTATAAATTGGTCTAAAATTCCAAAAAAAAAACACAGTTATCGAAGTCCTCGCATGTTAACATGCGTATAGGTAATTGACCTAAGGCCGCATTAAAAATGTAGTTTATGAATATTTAAAAATGGTACACAGGTAAGAATTATGGATACATATTCGTTATGATTAAGTAAGTTTTCGAACACACACTATTCAAACTCGCACACAGACCTATGGAAGATGCGCGGGGATTGACGAGCATGATAAATTATTTATTTGGCCTCGACACAAAATCACAAAGCCTTCAGCAGTCATGGTTGGCGGAAGAAGGTGTAGAAGTGAGTACCGTTCCACAAACAGGAAATGTTAAGTCATTTCCGCTGCCTTTAAGACGGGAAAATCAATTAATCAACAGCGTCTAGAGTTCCGAAAAAAAAAACATCTAAAACCACCCGAATGTTAAAAATAAGATCATAGGCCAAAACGTCCTCCAAGTTCTATACGGCTACAAGTAATAAACATTGTAGTAGCACTAGCACACACGGAGTGCTGAATGAATTGTAGATAGATTCATTCTTGAATTTGAATTCATGGAATTCACCGCCGATTCAATAGATTCCTCTATTGTTACCTGATAACTACTTTAAGATAAGAGAATGAATGACAATCGGTCCATTTGCCATGCAGTTAATGAACGTCATGCAGCTAGGTCTGAAGGTGCACTCACGGACTGCAACTTTCTTGGGGTCGAAGGCCGCGACTTTCTCCTCGACCTGGGAGATCCTGGCCCGCAGCCTCCTGGACCGCTCGCCGACATGGCGCAGCTGGGCCGAGAGGTCCTCGAAGATGTCCCCGGCGACCACCACGAGCGACGCCAGCTGCCGCAGGACGCCGCACAGCGTGTTGTTGGCGACGGCGTCTAGCTCGCCGTCGTTCACCAGCGGCGAGCCGTCCTCCCGGTGCAGGCTCTTGCGGCTCAGGTGCACCGGCTCCACCGCCCGCAGCACGAACGGCATCTTCCCCGCCGCTCACGCCACTGCGACGCGCCGCGCCATCTCACCCCGGAGCCGACGGCGTCCGCGCGCCAACATTACACCGGTCGCCGCACACCGACGCGCCGCTCCCTCGCGTCAAGACATCGAATCCAACACTGACTGCCACGAGCTTCGCGGCCCGCCGACGCGTGGCAGCACTGCGCCCGTGTCAGCTACACTCACTGTCGCCAACACGACGTCCGAGAAAATCAAAAAGTTTCACCGCCTGAGCTTTGGCGGGCTGGTTGTACTGTTTTGTTCGCGTGTTGCGTGTTTTTTATTTACACAAAAAAAAACATATTTGCTTGTTTGTGTGCAAACTAAACTACTTACTGAATTGTTTACTAATCTGCGTTCTATCTCAACTCTGAAGAGAGTCAGATAAAGGGTGTTTCAGAGGTTTTAAAATAATATTTCAGATCAATGGCTCAAAGTGATGACGGTTTTGAACAGGTAATGCTATTTAAATTGTGGCCCTAACCTAGTTACATGATAGATCTTGCATATAACTATGTAAAACAATATAGAGCTACGCTGTATGTTATTTGGATAAGATCATCACGTTAAACCCATTAACCTAAATTCACACGTGAGCTAAACAAATGTTTCTCAAATTATTAGCGTTATTTCAAATATGTATTTTTTTGTTCATTGTCAAGATGATTGTTTTCTTCAAAAATTACTTTTTAATCATACCATGTCTTAACATTCTTCGGGCAACAACATAGTTTATTTCTGTTAAGCCAGTTCTACAATGACATGGGAACGTAAAATGGATCCTGACCAGCAAGATAATTTTTTTTTTTTTCACAATCCATCTGTTTTTATACAATGCACTGGACCATAACAAATCGGCAATCAATGAGCTTCACTGTTACAAAAATTAATTTAAATTAATTTTGAGATCCAAGAAAAACCAAAGCAAGGAAATACATATTTACCTAATCTGCACGGGTCCGAATGCGTGTCAGTGTAGATACTTCCTTGTTTGATTCCCTCTCCATTTCCATGTTGCAGAATGGCCCTTAGGCATTTTTTTGCTGTCTGGCGTGTGCCAATGTGGCTCAGTGAAAACTCGTGCTTGTTAACAGTTTTTATCCGTGCAGCTGGAAGAAGAGGAAACAGAGCTGCCGCTGACCAACTTCAGTGGCCGCAAGCGCCTCTTCTCGAAGGAACTCCGCTGCATGATGTTTGGTTTCGGTGATGACCAGAACCCGTACACTGAGAGCGTTGATCTTCTTGAGGACCTGGTCATAGAGTTCATCACAGACATGGTTAGTATTCGGGCCTGCCTGGACAGTCTCCACTCAAGCCGAAGGCAGCTCTTACTAGGTTTCATTAACCTGCAAAGTTTTCACGCTGATTCAAACTACCGTACTATGAAAACTATCATTAAAGTTTCTAGCTGTAAGAAGCACCCTTTTGACCCGTTTTACAATGACACATAAACGGAAACTGCTGATTTCACGGAACAGAGTTTCTTCTACAGCATGCATATGGGGACAGGCCCGTACGGATTAGCTCGGCAATGCTGAACTCTTCTGTTTACGTTGCTCTGTGCGACCACTTGAAGCTGAGTACTTTGGCTGAGGTGGTAGCCATGTTTGTTCATGTTCTAAATATGTTAAAATTATTTTCAAGTAGTGTTCTATTGTTTCTTTGTCATTTATTTTTATTACATGTATAAATTCTATCCGTACTATGTTCTCAAAGAATATTTTTTTAAATTCAATTTTTTGTAACTTTGAAATACAATCTCATTTGTTGCCAATTGTCACGTTTCTATACATTGTAGAAGCAGCATATGCAATGGTAAATGTTCTGGAAATCATCTCCGTTTCTATGCCATTGTAGAATGGGCCTTATTATAAAGTTCTGGGAAAAATGTTAATCCAGTTTGTTACTGAATTTTCTTTATGTTAGTAACTTTTCATTATAAATGGTAATATAATGACACAAGAGCACAGATATCGCAAAAGGAGTTGGTTATGATTCAGAGTAAGGGACCATGCCAGAATTTGCCTGGTGTTATTTCGAGGAACCTTGGGACACCCAAAAAAGGATGGCCCAGGGTAAATATTCCACAAGACCTAGTGAACCTTTGGTTGCTGTACTTGCAGGAGGGATAAAATGCCTTTTTTAATATTCTGAATCTTATTTGAATAAATTATTTCAGTGGAATCTCTAGTTTTCCAACAAACACATTACATTTTTGAGACATCATTTTTTTGTATTTACTCAGCTATCTTTATGTAAACAGAGTGTACCCAAAGCCAAGTGTGACCGAACTGGGGAACCAAAACAAGGGCTTTGCTTCCCTTGCAGCACACAGAAAAAAAAAAATATTTTCTTTACTTGTACAAAAGATTCCTTTTGAAACCAGTTGCCAAGAAATAGATCATAGTGCTACAAAAAAGATATTTTAACTTTATATGACACATGACTCTTTATTTTAGCATGTAATGGAATACATTTTTTTGGGATAATGAGTATTTCTTACAAAAATTGGAGCATTTATTTAAACCATGGAAAAGATAGTAGAATATTCAACAATTTGACTTTATTTTTTTCTTGTATCATGCTTATTATGTGTGCAGTTAATGCTGGGAAACTATTCAGTAAACGGTTTACAAATAACTTGAATTATTGGGAGGTTCTGCGACAACACAAAGCATAATTGCCCGGGTAAGAATCCAAGCCCAGCGTTAATGCGAACACTGTTTTGTAGTGATACATTTGTTTTCAGGTTAATGTACAAATATCTGTAATTTAATATCAATATTTCTGTTCCACCATTTACAAAAATAAAATAAAAATACAGTGAAACAATATACACGGGTGTACTATGAATTAATGTGCATTGAAGACGTATTGACATTGTAACAACTTATTACAGTAAACCTGTTATACAGTGAAAATTAATAAATTGGCTGGCTTCGCTTCCCCCCACCATCTGGGCAGTTGAGAGGAAGTCAGGAGGGAACATGAAGAGGAGGGGGGGGGGGGGGGAAAGAAGGAGAGAGTATGTACATCTTAAGACAAAGACATTGGGCCAATGAGGCCATGGCAGTGTGTTTGAAAAGTTGCTCTCTAAATCAAATGGAAATACATTAATTGGAAGTGTAAGACCAGATTCTTAGATGGTGCATATGTTTACTAATGTTAATTCGAAAATCTGTGATTACTAAAGCCATTTGAAAGTAAGACTTTACAGCTCTTACAAATGGTTTATCTATTGGGAACAAAAATTAAACTTATTCGTGGGCCTTAATCAATGTGTACTTATGATAGGACATGGATTAGTGATGGGATTAGTTGTTATTACAAGGTAGCTTTGTGGCATTGTGTATTGCTGACATATTTGTGTGTGTGTGTATATACACATGCATACACACACACATATCTATACATACATATTAGTAGTTCTATACTTCGTTGTTAAATTTACACTTTTGCACATTCTTTTGATTGGCATTTTTAAATTATAATGCAAGCTATAATTTTAAAACAATAAAGTTATGTATCTGAAAACTTGAAGAGCATTTACTGGTATGAAAATTTTAGATATTTAAATGTCGGTTCCCAGTCTTTGAAAATCACCCTTTGCCCTAGTGATGGTGGTACCCGTATATGAACCAGGTCTTCTGCAGTTAAAGACAGTGTGTTGTAGAACTTTTAATTGACATGGCATGAAAAAGTTTATTGGTTTGTTTTTCCTTAAGTGGGGCCTATCAAAGTTGCGTTTTTTTCAACATTTTTGAGGCGTGCAGATGATGAATTAAGTGGAAAGTGGTTTCCTGTGTGTGCTGTTTTACTTTCACTTTAGAAATGACACAATTATTATCATCATACATAATATTTGGACCTCATTGATGATTATTTTTCTGAAATATCAATGTCATTAAATATTTAAGTTTTCAACCCTTCCTGTTGGATCTCTACAACTTGAAAGAATAATCTGATTATAAATTTTTTATATTTGAATGTGGAAAGTGGTCCAACTGTTTCCAGACGCACAAAGCGATGGAGATCGGACGGACGGGCCGAGTGCAGGTGGAGGACATAGTGTTCCTGGTTCGCAAGGACCAGCGGAAGTACGCTCGCGTCAAGGACCTCCTCACGATGAACGAGGAACTGAAGAAGGCGAGGAAAGCCTTCGACGAAGTGAAATACGTTGGCAAATAGTTGGTGGATTTTCATCGGAAGGGCGATGCAAAGTTTTTAGCGCTTAACCACAGATGTGCGCGGGAACTATCACAGTGTTTTGAATGTGAAATGAGAGCAACTAGACAGGTCATGTCGGGTGATGATGTATTTTATTTGTGAAAATTGTGATTTTTTTTTTCTTGCTGACATCCGGTTTTGAAATTAAATATATATATATTTCATATTGCAGTTTTGTTTGCATGGATAGCTTAATTTTAGTTGTCCTACAAAATATGTTCTGCCTAATACTATTGTTATTAAAAAAAATGTCCCCTTGTTCGCTGAAACTGCTGTACAGTAATTAGTACCGAGATCTACCAACATCAGTTTCTTGGCTCCTCTAAGAGGTTCTACATAACTGAACTCTCAGTATATCTGCGAGAGGCGGCGACACATCGAGACAACATAACTAGAGTATGAGAAGCTGTAGTGCAAGTTTTCACAGCTGGGAAATGCACCAGTGTTGCGGTGGGCCTGCAGGTTTCCTCAGGAGCCTCCGCCCCTCCAACTCATTCTCATCGCCCGTCACGAATGTCTGTGAAAACACAGATGTCAACCCCTAAATTATTCATTCCTTATTTTTGTGCCAGGCTAGTGGTTTGAGATATTCCAAAGAGAAATTTTTCCATTGTGGAATAACTAGGTTATTGACATTGTAAGAGGTAATATTTGTTCCCCATGAAGAGCAAATATTTGATATTTTTATCACATCACTCGGTATGAGTATATTTTCCTTTATTAGATCCAGAGTTGGCCAATAAGAAATCAGGGCTTTGTACAGGTACTTTACACATAGGGGAACATAGTATTAAAAATTCTTCAGTTATTTTTAAAAATATGTTAATGTATGTAGTTATTTTCAGTAGGTAACTGAAAAAAAATCACCTCTAGTCCATATCTTGACTCTGTGCCACAAATATTTATTAACTCAAAGAGGCTTTTCCAGCTAGCACAATATACCAATGCTGAGAAAAAATTACTTTCATGAGTTTTGTGAGATAGCGAGATAGGTTTTTTTTATACACACTTAACAATGACACTGAGGTTGTGGTTTGGTATTGTGAAGGTTTTTTTTTTTTGGTCACACTTGCCGTATCTGCCTGACGAGACCAGCAGACGGATGCAGTGCTCTTACGCCGCCATGTTGAAGTGAAGCATTTCCATGGGAATTTAAAATCAAAGTTTTCCTTTTATTATAAAATAATTATTATAGAATAATTACATAAAAATTTGAAAATAAGTTGCAATCAGTAACAAAGCTAGTGGAATGGAATAAGGTAATACAAAAATTGGAGCATACTCACCATTTTATTAATGTTACAATATAAAAACCTACACCTAATTTAAAAATAAATTAATTTGCTAAACATTACATCATAATAACAATCACAGTTTAGGACAACCAGCCAAATAATCTATTGTAAATATACTTTAACACAATATTTAACGTTTATAAAAAAATTTATTTCAATGAACACAAAAACTTGCACGTATAGATTGTAATGCCGACTGAAGCAGTATTTAACATATCACAAAAGTTTATAACCAATACTGTGAGACTTCGGTTGTACTTTTTTTTTGTACATTTTTTTTAATTATGTAATATCACAGCTTCTGAATATGCCTGCTATTTGACATAGAACATTAGCTCTCTTAACAATTTCACCAGTTGTCATATCGGTGCGATTATATGTAGGTACAGCTGCACTTAATATCTTGTCATTTCTGGAAAACACCAACTCACTTCAATTGGCTGCAGACAGGAGTAGTTATACATTTGATTTATTAAAAAAAAAATCCAATAATGTACTTTCATATTTCTTTAAGTGTGGTCAACAGCATGACATCAATCACTGAAGGTCAGAAAGTTTGAATGATGCATATAGAGTAGCTCAAAAATTTATCAGATATGGAGATTGAACCTACGAAGCCCTGAAAATAAGCAAGACAGTGTGACCAAAACATTTTAATAGCACATCAGTTGCTTTTCATTTATGTACATAGGGTGTCTACACAAATGTGTAATAGAACTTCCCCTTTCCTTGATCAAAAATTCAAATTTTTTAATTTTTTACATGTTTTGCAGTTTTCTTAGAGGAAAAAAAAAAAAAAGAAGAAAATTAAGCCTACAGCATCAGTCATCACCACAGCTGCCCTAGCTATACCACCACACACTTAATTTCAAACAGAATCTTATCTCCACCATTTTATAGTGCATTTGCAAAACATTTTCAAAAAAAAAATGCTTTCACAGTCTGCATGAAAACAGATAGAAGCATGTCATTTCCCCTCAAATTACGGGGGACGCACCACAATGCCGACATACAAAAAAGGCCAAATGCCAAATTGACCACAACGCAGACAGCTATAAAACTGCAGTGTACCACAACGCCGAAATACACTAACGCCGAAAAATGTCATTGCAGGACTGCCACAAAGGTTAGGTTAGGTTAGACTAGACTAGGTTAGACTAGGCTAGGTTAAGTTAGGTTAGGTTAGGTTAGGTAAGGTTAGATTTGATTGTGGTATTTCGGCATTAAGGTACATTTAAGAAACACAAATTTATTCAGTTGTTATTTCAGCGTTGTGGTACACAGCAGTTTTCTAGCTGTCGGCGTTGTGGTAAAATGTTGACATTCAGCGTTGTAGTAACGACCCCATATTACTATCACTGACGAATTTCCACGTCTTTTCCAGGATTTCAAGCAAATTCCCTGACTTTCACTGACGTATGACGCAAATAAATATTTGCAAAATATGGAGTTATGATGCTTAAATCTACCGAGGATTAACATTATCCACTGCTCTCCTTGCACACAGAATGACATCATTCACACCGACGCCATCAAACGAGGAGCCAATGAGGGAAAGGGGCAGCTTGTGTTGGCTGACGTACTGCTTGATGCGCGCGACCCTGGCCTGGTGGCCTACAACATACTGGGGTATGCAGTCCCTGAGCACCGACACCAAGTGGGAGCGGGGAGGCGACGCTATCTTCAGGATGTCCCTGACGTAGCCCTCGGCCAGGTCGAGCAGGTGCTGGGGCGCGGGATCCGTCCCCAGGTGCTCCGCGAACCACCGGCCCCCCATCATGACGGTCAGCACCGTGTCGCCTCCGCTGGGGAAGCAGACGCTGTCGAATATGACGCCGAGGAGCGGCAGGTTCTCGGTTGAAGGCACCAGGAAGCCGAACGCCTCCCGGTCGAGCTGCCTCCCCTCGTAGCGCAGGTTCACCACAGCCACGGACACCGTGGGGATGCCGGCTAGCTCCCGGGCGAGGGCGGGGTGTTGTTCCCGGAGCAGGGGGGCCAGTCCGCGCGCCGGCAGCGAGCTGAACACGTGGGTGGCCTCGTACGTGCAGGACCTCGTCTTCACGACAGCCCCGCCCGAGCCGAACTTGAGTGCCACGCAGGGCGCGTCTAGGACAATCTCCCCTCCCTGCGTCCGGACGGAGGCGGCAAGTGTCGTGGGTAAGACTTGCAAGCCTCCGTCCAGCGACCAGATACTCCACTTTTCGTCCTTGGCTTTCTTGTACAGGGGACTTTCGGTTCCCGGGAGCAGAGGCGACTGCTTCCTCAGCATGTTTTGCACCATTCCTTTCACGACCGACCCGTGGGCCTGTTCCGCCTCGTGAAGAGACTTCATCAAAAATTTAACGCTGATTTCTTTCCCATCACCAGCACAAATTCCTCTGACCATTGCGGTGATCAGGTAGTCTGCGATCTCCTTGCCCAGGCGCCTTTCCACGAATTCGTAAATACTTTCGTCCTCGCATACCTTGCGAGGGGCCTTGAGGTCTTGAAAGATGGCGGAGACGATCGGCTTCGTGAACGGGGGCCTGGTCGTCAGGAGAGACGTGATGCTCGATGGTAGCATGTGAAGATTCTTCTTCACGTATATCATTCTGTTCTTCACGGCAGGATGACTGCTTTTTATCGGGCTCAGTCTGTCCGCCAGACCCAAGTCTTCGACCAGGGCTAAGGTGTTCGGACCGCCGTCTCCCGCTACACGCACGGTGTGTGGGCCTTGTTCAAACAGTACATCAGCTTCCCGAATTGATTTGATCCACCCACCCAAGTTCGAAGAACTTTCTATAACTGTTGCTTTCTGAGCAGTTTTCAGCAAGTAGTGGGCGGCTGACAAGCCGCTGATACCGGCACCCAGTACCAGGTTCGTCATTGCAGTGGATACTGAAATAACATACAGTACCTTAAAATTACACATGACAGCCACTGCTGCAACACTACTGTAAGTTAAGTTTAAGCACATTAGTTTTGGTAATTTTTCTCCTTGGTGAGCCGAGGAAGGAAATATATACAAGGAAAAAGTCTGGTATTTTATTATATACCATGAAGATAGTACAAGACAAGATACAGAAGCGAAACAGCTAAGAGTTCAAATTCTGCCAATATACTGCTACTGTATATTGGAAATGGTTATTGATATTTTGTACGATTGTAACAAATACTGGTAAATTCAGCATTAAACTCACATATGTAAGATTAGAGTCTGTTGGTTAGGTTTATCCGGGGTGATCATCTAGCATTCCGGCTAATGCATAAAGTACTGTATTTATTTATATTTTCACAAAAGGCACAGGGTGTCATTGTTTTAACAAGCACAAGCGGCCATCGCCATGTTGTGTTTTAATTGCATTGCTGATCCTGTGGTTTTTCATACATAAGAACGTATTTTTGATTTGAATATTGTAATGCAATGTTACGTAAATAATAACTTTAAAAAAAATTACATGAGTCCCTATTGTGCATCCAAAACCAAGCATCAACCCTTGACAGGGATTTTTTTTAGCAGTACAAGGGTGCGAAACGGCAACTTGTTACATGCGATAGCACATAACCTGTTGTATAAAAGTAATTATTATGCAATGACAAACTACACAGGAGGAAACTAGAGAGATTAGTGAAGTTTTTTAGGGTGCCAAGGGGCAAGAGGGGCTGGGTGAAGCTGAGAGACAGGTTGAACAAAATGGTGTATTGAGGGAAGAGGGATCATGGGTTTAAGATTCAGAGAGAGTGGAGAAGAACAAAACGAGGAAGGCAAGTATTCCTACTGAGGTTTGGGCGGGTGTGGAATAGGATTGAGACAAAGATACTAGATGTGCGAAGAGGAAAGGACTTGAGGAAGAAGCTTCAAAATTCGGGGGTGTATGCAGGAAAAGGGGGGGGGGGGACACCTTGCCACAGGGCAAAAACTCAATCGCAAGTAAATCAATTTAAAAAAAACAACAAATCTGTGAGTTCCGTCTCCGTTTCCGTGTCATTGCAGAATGGGCCTAAGAGCAATCTTATGTTACAGCCGTCTACCTGCAGCTTTAAATCACTATAACTAAAAAAAATTAACATGTGATATTTTGGTTGAAGATACGGAAACATTAATTTGTAGCACCCAGTAACACAATTTCATAATTATTTTCTTTTAGGGTAAAATAACAAATCAAATTGTACAACTCGAAATGCAATTTATTTGTACGGCCAAAGGAAACCTTATATACTTACATACAGAACATTTGCTGTGATCGTTTTATTTTATGGCTTCCAATTTATTTAGATTTTTTTTTAACCATGCAGTAATTATTACATAACCCACATAACCACATTTCTATAAATTATCTTTTTTTGTAAGGATGTCATAGACCAACTGCTCGGTAGCAAGCCAATGTAGGCAAAGCAGTTTTCACATGGATATTTCAAGCAGAAAGTCGAGGTGTGGAATAAGATCAAACTGATGTTAACTTTTAATTTTAAAATTGTAACAGGATAAATATTTTAATATTAATATAGTTCAAGCTAATCATGGAAATTTATTTTATACTGACTAAAAAGAATTTTACCTAGGAAAAAATTATTTTTTTGTTATTGTCTCTTAAAAATACTAAAATAAAAGGGTTAAGAAGTAAGACATATTCCTGGGTATATTCCAAACAAGATGTATATTAATCACAAAGGGTTGGGTAAGGAGGAGGCACAGATCTGTGGGGTCCTCTGCCTAGTTTTCAATTAAGAGGCTCGACGTCCTCTATTGTGCTGACTGCACAGTGTCATCTGCACATATTATTAGTATCCTTTGTAATCAGTGTGTCATTAAAGGTATCATTCTATTAGGCATCTTCCTTCATGTTGTAGTGTTTTAATATGTTAATTCGCAGTGAACGTTCCATGTTTGTGCCACACCTGCAACATGGCTCTGTAGACTTTGCTTGCCCCACCTGCCCGTGGAATGGATAGACTCGTAAACCGTCTGTGAATCGATATACCACAAATAAGTGGGACACTGTGCACCAAGACGAGTCCCAGTCTTAAGAGTGGAACAGGCAAAGATGCGGATAGCATCATGTAAAGAGTGTCTGTTATCAATAAATCCAACATCATACCATCATACCAGTCGCGGTTTTTATTCCGTAAGTGAAGGCGGTCTGAACAGTTCAGAGAGCTTTACTGCAGATGCACGACTACCTCCGTCAACAAGGCCAATGCCAATCTACGCTTATGCTCTATGCTTACACGCATAGGGAAGCAGCTGGATACGTGTAAATATAATGCGTTATACTTAAGTAATATATCATAATCTTTATTTATAAATAATTGTATAAATATATTTTTAATAATTAATTTTATAACTCTTTCTAAAAAATTCTAAAAACGTTTACCATTACTGTGATTTCATGGATAGCGACTTTTATTAAAAAATAATAATAATAATAATACGGCTTCGATTGAAATAATATGTCATCGTGAACAAGAAAGTTTCGTTGTTGTATACCGTTTTCTCTCAGAAGTATTTGCTAGTAAAGGTGTTTGTGGAAAAAAGTTTGGATTTACGCATGTGATAATGGTTAGTATACTTAATGTTTTGTTCGACATATCCTGCATGTGCATAATATGCGTGCCGGATATTTGCTAGGTCATGTTAAAATAAAAAAATAAAAACATTGTTTTCCCGCTTGGTAACCTATACTTTTGGATTATGTTATTCATAGAAAATTGCTAGAATTGGTTAACTTTGTTCATTAAGATCTTAATGCTAAGATATTAACATTTATCTCCTATATAAACCCACCCTAACCTAAAACTCTCTTGAGTATAACTCGTAATTGCCAAGCAGGTAATTTTCTAGAGTAACTTAAGTGCTCATCTGGAAGGAAAAAATAATTTTGTTAGTTCAGATTTGCTCCATTCAAAATAATGTAACATATTTTTTAATGTTTTAATAGGTTAGCTACAATTAAAATACTGCAAATTGTTGTGTAGGTGTATATCAATGAATGTTTAATTGCATTAGTTTTTTTTAGAATTTTCCCAGCATAAATAATTAATTTTTAATCGAATCATTTTTGTCCTAGATATCACAGTCTTATCACATCTAGAGTTTTTTATAATGTAGTGAGAATTAAAAATGCTTTTTTGTGAACCTAATGATAGTTTGATAACTTTTGACATATTTTAGGTATAACTTAATTGAAATAACAAACCTTTGTATTTCTTTAAATGGCAACTTTCTTAAAAACTTAGGCCTACGTTTTACCTCAGTTTCTTGGACTAATCAGACAAACAATGGCATTGTAGTATAACACTAACCCAGGGAAAACAAAAGCCTCATAAATTGTTGTCAGCAAGCATACAAGATGGTTTGAATTTATTAAACGCAAAAAAAAAATGTGTAATGACAATTGTTTTGTTCAAATACTACTGAGAAAAATAATTACATTAAATCCAAAATTTAAATTATATTGGTAAAAAAAAGCTGCTCATGAAATGGTAATGCCCCACAAAGAAATATCCAAGTATTACCTATAGGTGCCGAAAAATTATTTCATGGGTTAATTCACCTTGTCTGAAGAGAAGCATTGATCTCCATCGTTACAGCAGAGATCCGTTAATCTGGACTAAGTGGGACCGGACCCTGTCCGAATCAATGAAAATCTGGATCAAATAGTGTTTGCTTTAAAATGCACGTAGCACAAGTTTTAGTTATGGAAAACTGTAAAAAAATGATTTTTTTTTAAATAAACTTCTCAGACAGCTTAAATTTAATTTTAATATTACATTATACGTAAACCTAAGTTTTTAACCTACCAAAAGATAGGATTAACAAAACAACATCTTTTCTGTCCGGAGTAACTGGATTTTCAGACAAGCGAGTCCGGATTAGCGGGACTACTTGTCTGCCGTCCAAGTGTTCACTGCAGCACGATTATCGTTCACGTCGTCGCGTGTGCCCGGCAGTTCCGCAACCAGTACGACAGCGACGTGACGGTGTGGAGCCCCCAGGGCCGCCTGCACCAGGTGGAGTACGCGATGGAGGCCGTGAAGCAGGGCTCGGCCACGGTCGGCCTCAAGAACGGCACGCACGCCGTCCTCGTGGCGCTCAAGCGGGCCTCGTCGGAGCTGTCCGCCCACCAGAAGAAGATCTACCCCATCGACGACCACATCGGCATCACCATCTCCGGCCTCACCGCGGACGCCCGCATACTCTGGTCCGTGTGGGGCGGGTGACTGGCTCTGCAGTTCTGCACAGCCCCGTGCGCAGGGTCGTCGAGAGAAACCCCAAGGGGCCTTCACTCCCTCCTGCAGTACTTCATGTACAGCTTTCCAAATACCAAATTAACAAAAAAAATTTTTTAATACTTAACATTACCATTTGTATAACTAAAGGTGATCTGTGCGTTACGCATAACTTAAAAGGTTTCCAATGGAATTTTACTTGCAATAGTCTAGTAATTTTTGTCCTACCAGGGTAAAAACAAGCATTATACATTTTTTTCATAACCTAACCCCTCCTCACTCTCGATGGCCCTGGCCATGCAAATGTGTTTTGTTAGCCATTTTTTAAAAAAAAATAGAAAATTCTAACTTACACCTAATAAAGATATGGTATTGTGAAATGGCTTTAGAGCGTTAAATTTTTTAAATTTTGGGAACAAACGACACCTCTTTAGAAAGGCTTTGCATAGAAAATTTAAAGAGAGGAAAAAAAAACGACAAATGCAGACAGATGGCATTTGTGTTTCTGTCAATGCATCTCGTAGGTAAAGTGATAATAACATTATTAAAAACTAAATTACATTAATGTGTGTTTCCTGCACTGAACATTCGAGAGATGCCAGGCCAGACAGTAGTTTTAAAATGGCTGCCTAGAGGGAATTAGCTGTGTGTTTGGGGTCTGGGACGGCAGAAGTGTTTGTCTCCAACAACCTCAATGTTAGGACACTTACGTGTAATTTATTCATTCCTCTCGTTATCAATAAATTAAAAATTGTAGTGCTTTTATGTGAACTTTTTTACAGTGAAAGGTTTTTTTTATCATGCTTTCTGTGGAGAGTTTATCATCGGTTTTATTTATTTATTTATTTATTTGTAATTGTAACATGCCAACCAACAGGACAAGCCTTTAATGGTTGGCACACAATTAGGTACATATGCACTCACAATAATAAACATAAATGAAAAACACAAAACAATACAATATAATACATATAAAAACAAAACACACATAACGAAAGACAATAAAACAAAAATCAAACGTTACAATTTAGACAAAACAGAACTAAAACACATATGATCATTAGGAACTAAGGAAAATAATTAAAGTCTTTATCAAATTTATTAAAATTGGTTATTAGCCTAAAGATAATATCATTATTTCTGTTAACTGTACATAAAGTGGAAGTTAAACGACTGTTAAAAGGAGGTACTCTTAAACCGGTGTTGTCAAGTATATATTTACAGTTTAATTTATTAGTATAACATTTTTTAATAAAAATAAAGTCAAGTAATTCTCTTCGACTAGAGAGGGATATCAGATTGGGTAGAGGAAGTTGTTTTTGAATAATAATATTTATTAATTTATTCTGTATATTTTCAATTTTCATATTATCACACATATTGATGTTGTTCCAAATTACTGAGCAGTATTCTAGTTTTGACCTAATTAATGCTAAATAAAGAGAGAGGATAGAATCAGTTTTGGTAGCATAACATGTGACATATTTAATTAAAGCTAATGTTCTTCGGGAACTAGAAATTAAATGTTGAACATGTTGGTGAAAGAACAATTTAGAATCTAGAATGATACCTAAATCTTTGAGAGAAGAGGATTTCTTAATTGTGTTGCCCAATTTATAATCGTATTTGATAGGAAGGTATTTTCTGGTAAAGGATATTATTTTTGTTTTGCCTTTGTTGTTATTTCAGTACAATGTTCCCTTCCCCCCCTTTTTTTTGCAGGTATACATTTCTTTCTTTTTTTATTAATAAATTTCCATAATTTGATTTTTTTGAAGACCAACTTTATTTTGAAGAAAAGCTTATTACGTTTTTCAAACATAATTGTATTGTATATCAATTATTTTGGTATTTTCATTAAAACTGTTATTGATGTTCAATAAATTGTCCTAAACGTGCTGGATAAAATTCCCTTACTGTTCTTGATAAATATTGATGAAGTATGAAAAATTCTCATAAATATTTTGGCCTAATATTCACAATTTAAAGTTAGTGAATGTTTAGCCTAAAGATGAGCCAAGAGAGCATCTAGAATACAGTTCGTTCAGATTGGTTAGACATTCATAATTATCATTGGGGAAAGAGACTTCTATAATGAATTTGAAATATTCTTTTTTTATGTATTAGTATTTGAAACAAGAT
The DNA here is from genome assembly GCF_032445375.1 of Bacillus rossius redtenbacheri. Classification (NCBI taxonomy): domain Eukaryota; kingdom Metazoa; phylum Arthropoda; class Insecta; order Phasmatodea; family Bacillidae; genus Bacillus; species Bacillus rossius. The sequence goes on along the minus strand of NC_086342.1, from coordinate 1,334,976 downwards.
ATTTAGAGAATATTTAGACTTAATTTTTTAATTTTACTGTAACGTCTCAAGTCGATGCTTGGGATATTCATGCATATACAAAACAATGTAAACGGTCATCGTTATTTTTCCAGTATAATCACTAGCAGTGGCATTTTCAGACATGTAATGGTGACCAAACCACAGTGTGTCTGCCGTAGACTAGCAACGGACTTCAGCGTTGATCACAATTGCCCATTAGAATTGTCAGAATATGCTTAAGTAATATACTGCAGTGTGCATATCTGAAGTTATTTGATGTAGTTGTATTTTGTTGCAATACATTCTAGAACCAGGGTGTGTACAGGTCGTGAAAAACATGAAAGAGTAACGAAGCTAAAGCTTTATAAACGGTAACTGCTCTATAAATAATAATAATAATAAAAAATAATCTATATATAATTGTGTTATTTTCAGCAGCTAAACTTTAAATTTTTTTACGTGTCTCTTCAGTTTTGACTCGCACATTAAATATTAATAGTTGGGATGTCCAAATAAATCAAGAAGAAATCATCTCAGAATTTTTTTTTAGCTTTCTAACGTAAAAATTGGCATGTTCTGGTTAATTGAAGATCATTTTCGTATTATGTTAAATTTTGCCTAGTTATGTGTGTATAAAGAAATCACAGCGTGATATAAAAAAGTTATAAGGAAATTGTATTAATGGCCCTAAATATTGCTGGAATGTGTTCGCCGTTTGTTTGAAATGGAAATGCTTTCTGCGTGGAAAAATCAGGACACACGGCGTTCTACGAGAAGACCTCAACTAGTGCCAACCACATCTGCCACGACACATGTTTTCTGGCAGTTCTCGTAGTGTGGGGCCAACCATAGCCTACGCCACGTAGCCAGTGTGCAGCGGCGTAGCAGACGGGTGGCAGGGATGGCCCCCGCCAGGGGTGCCGGAGCAGGGGGGGAGGGGCTGCCTCCCCCCCCCCCCCCCTTCTGTTCTAATCCAAGAGGGGGTGCCATTTTCAAGTCCTGGCCAGGTGCGCCAGTCACCCTAGCTACGCCACAGCCCGTGTGTGTCCTAGCGGCGTGGTGGTTTGCAGCCGCTACATGCGCACAGAGTGCCTGAACCACAAGTACTCGCACGACGCCCTGCTGCCCGTCAGCCGGCTGATTGCCAACCTCGGCAACAAGATGCAGGTGTGCACGCAGCGCTACGACCGCCGCCCGTACGGCGTGGGCCTGCTGGTCGCTGGCTACGACGTGAGTGCTCCTCCGCTCTCCGCGGCTGCAACATTGGCTTCCGAGCCCTTAACTTTGGGGGTACAGTACACTCCCGATTATCCGCGAAACTAAGTGGCAGGGCCGCCGCGGATAGTGAAAATCGCGGATGATCCGCAAAAGAGCCGAAAACAGGAAGCAAAAAAGGAAACATTAACTTCAACTTAAAAGTCTAAAACATTTATCCACAGTAAAAGTTACACTCAGCAGCACAAAATTTTAAATGATGCTAAAATTTCAGTATTTTATTGAATAATTAACATACAATACATTTCGGTAACGTAAACATAAAAGTGCTCAACCATACGACTAGGAACAAAGTGCGACAGAGACAAAAATAGCAACGCAATGCCAGCCTACTGCGTGAGTTCCGAGAAGGCCTGTGTCGTTTTTACTTTGTACTGCACAATACACTCGTCAGTAGAGTTAAAATTTGCTCACTTGTAATAAAATACAGATTTAACATATGTGCTGTATTTTTTCGTAGTATGCGCGGAAGGTCCGCACCGCGGATAATAGGGAGTTTACTGTATCAGGTGTCTTCGGTTCCCAAACAAGCAGCAATGGTGCTGGAAGTCATGAAACTGTAATTTTTAGCAACCTTTTGCTAACTTAGGTTTTTTTTTCCTTGACGCAGGATATTATCTCTGAAAATGTTTTATCCTTTTCAGCTGAAAAATCTCTGCGTTCGTGTGTATTGTAGAAAATTATATTTTGCAATTTATTGCTCATGCTTGATTTTAGTTAACGAATGTGGGTTTAGAAATCACCCTTGGATAAATAAAATGTAAAAAAAAAAATGTTTTAAGGTTCTGAAAAAGTACTCAAATTGTTCACTAAGTATCTGTGAACAGTCTGTACATTTATGGGCGAATTTCACAAGTTTGTTTTTCCTAACTTTAGATAGGAAAAAAGTTTTTGCCTTTTGATGCAGAAATTATTTAGATATTCAATAATTCTATAACTACTAGAATTTTTTAGAAAATATGTTACAGAATTTTTTTTGTTTTTATGGTATTGATGAAGTTTATGTTATAGTTACAATTAAGTTAGTAATAGTTTTAGCAATTATAAATAACACTAAAATAAAGTTAAAGTAGAACTTTTCTAAGGCTCAAAATATATATCATTTACTGAAATCTATTAAATTATCAATGTCCAGTAAGAAACCACTCAATTTGTCATTGTTTTTGCTGCCCATAAATTTCTAAATGAAAGTTCAATGCATGTTTCTGTGGGTTCTCATTTGAAACTGACCATAGCAAGATTTTTAAATCTTTCCTGCTGCCGGTACTTGTGATGTGTTGGCTGTCGCAGGTAAGCAGCTAATGGTGCCGGTAGCAGCAATGCACAGATATTGAAATGTGAGATAAAAACTGTAAATTCTCAGAAACTAGTTGGAACTTATTAATGCTGTTTTCAAGGTACATAAATACAGTGACGTCTCTAGTATTGCAAAATGGTATTTTCGTAATTTTATTTTTACTTTGCGCAAAAGCCGTGGCACAAGAAATTTAACCTTAATTTTTTTTTTCTGTACGTATCATTCTTTAATAAATAAATAATTTTTTATTTCTCAAAACTCTGGAAAACTTGGGTTTGTTGGATTAAAACCAGTTGTCTAAATTAGTGCCAATTGTTACTCGCAAGGCATCACCACACGATGTTTGCCTACAAAGTAAAAAACCTCGTTTGTCCAGCCGTCGCTGACCCGGATTAGATGTGTGGACACATTGCATATTTAATTTTCCGTGTAAAATTGAAAATTAGTTACCCCAGGCCGTGCAGAAGTGTCGTGTGTGCTGTGCAGGACCAAGGGCCGCACGTGTACCAGACGTGTCCCTCGGCCAACTTCTTCAACTGCAAGGCCATGGCGGTGGGGTCGCGCTCCCAGAGCGCCCGCACCTACCTGGAGAAGCACTTCGACGAGTTCCCGACGTGCCCCACGGAGGAGCTGATCAAGCACGGCCTCCGAGCGCTGCGCGACACGCTGCCCAACGAGGTGGAGCTCAGCGCCAAGGTGACGGCCCCCCCGTGCCGCCTTCGAGCACATCGCGCACCGAGAATAACAGGGCCACATCTCGAAAAAAAAAACTAAATTTTACAGGAGAGTGAAATAAATAAGAGTTTATTCCTAGCCTCAGCAATCAGGAAGTGCATAATGTCGGCACTGTTGTTTCTATAACACAAGTCAAAATATGGCCATGGTGTATTCTGACCCACCCTCATCTGTACGAATAATAAGGCCACATGTCAACGTGTGGCTGTATTATTCTGATTTCTGTTCTACAAATTTAAAATGTAATTAAGGACATATCTCATCTCAGGTGAATATTTATTGTACTACATATATGGCCTTGTTATACCGAGTAGATATGGCCATAGACATTACAAATATACAAAAAAGTAAAAAAAAAAAAATTCAGAAGTGGCCCTATTATTCTCGGTGTACGAATATACTGTATAGAAGTCGCCAGCCCAGGTTAAAATTTCTAATACGGTTTTGAGGTAGTTGGTTAATTCACCACCTGCAATCGAGTGGCTGAAAAACATTTCGTTGGAGATTTCCTTTATGTTGGGTTACATGACAGCACAGCTTACCGGGTAATAGTAACCAGTAACTTTTGCAAACTCACTGAAAACTTTAAACGGCCAATAATTTTCTCTGTCTTAGATTATTATCTTAGATTATTAATGTCAAAAGTTTAATGCAGGGTTCTCTTAATAGTCTCACATGTTATGGACCCATCTCAGGGTTGATTTTTTTTTCTGGTCATTACTTTTATTTTATGGCTGTTTCTGTGAATTTATCATGGTACCTCCGTTGCATTTTTGTTGTCACGCACATTTTTATCTGATATTCATTTAGTGTTTTATAATAAGTGTAAAACGTTGTGCAAATGATATTACTTACACTTCACTAATTTTACACCCTTTATATATAACATTTAATGAATATCTGAAGTAGCTTGGCTTCCTGGTTTGTAGCCGTGCCCTTGGCGAATAATTCACCGACGTTTCGGTCGACATTGCAGTCGTCGTCATCATCAGGGAGCAGTTAACCAAACCCAGAAGTTTGGGAGGTGTGTTGTTAAAATTTTACAGAAATAGCCATAAAATGATGATGATGAGAAAATTTATTAAAAAAAAAAAAAAAAAAAAACTTCGTGGTGTGTGAGACTTAGCCTCAACTCACAAATTGTAGCAAGAAAACGAGCTTCTGTGGTCTGGAGGCGTGGTCAGGTCGCTTGTTCTTGCCTGTGCTTGTGCGCAGGGGCGCAACAACAGGGCGAGGGGGGGGGGGGGGCAAGGGTATTTCCCCCCCCCCCCCTGAAACCTTGAAGTGGGGGCAAACGGGGGCAAAGAAAGTGATGTGTAATCAATTTTTAGATAACAAAACTGCTTAAATAGCACCATTTTCCACCTTGAAATACAAATTTTCCCGGGGGAAGACCCCCGGCCCCCCGCTTCAATAGGGGGGATCGATGATTCTTTATAAAAAGGTATATTGGCCCCCCCCCCCCCCCTCCCCTTGGAAATTTAGTTGTTGCGCCCCTGCTTGTGCGGTGTGTCCGAGGTGACGGGACGGTGGGACGCTGCTTGCAGAACGTGTCGATCGGGCTGGTGGGGAAGGGCGCGCCGTTCCGCATGCTGGACGAGGAGCAGACGGCGGGCTACCTGCGCATGGTGGAGGGGGAGGAGAAGAGGACCACAGGGGGCGAGTCCCAGCCCGAGGAGGCCCCCCAGCCCCCGCCGGGCGACGACGCCCCCCCACGGGACCCCGTCCCCGCCGTCGCCATGGACACTGACTAGGCCCCTGTACCGCGCCAACGCTCAATAAACTACTGCTGCTCTTTCCTCTGTGCTCACTTTCATTGCAGCTTACCTCCCGAACACTAGGCTCAAGTCACCTGCAGGTCTTCGAGAAAATAACTAGTGGTTTTATATTATTTCTGTGAACAAATGTACCAAGTACGGCCAAGGCTCTCCTTGTCTAGTACTTGCTGTAGTTTATGTCCAGCGGCTCTGAGGTCGGCTGCTTTAACCTTGTTTGAGGGTCAGATGTGTTTGAAATGATGACTGCAGGTGTCTCGTTCTGAAATATACATAGTAGCCTTCCATACATTGTGGTGCTGTTGTGATTGTATAATTTATCTTAATGACTAGCCACCACTGTGTATTGTGCACCAGTCTGAATTACCACCTCAATACGTCGCTAAATAACCCCATTTTAATGTATATTTTTCTCAGTGAAGTTGATGAGTAGCTTGGGTGATTTTTAGGTTTTGTTTGTCTGTGTGTCGTACCCTATTTCCAAAGCTCACCAAAGGGACTTCTTAGAAACTGCCGGTATTAAATTTGGCTAAAGGAGAAAGCCATCAACTGTTAAGATGCACTCCACTTTCTGATTTTTAAAATTTTTTGAAAGATATGAATCTTAAAATCAAAAGAATATGGAATTATTTTTACAGAAAAAATAAGTATCTCAGAAGTGACACTCCATTAGAAGTAAAAAACATAGCTAAAATCAGTTAGGAATTTATAATTTCAAAATTTTTACTTTAGTTGTGAAAGAACATGGAGAAAGTTTACTGTATGTATGGAAAAAAAAATTCTATTAATGACATGATACGTTCCTCCTCCCAAGTCTTGGGTGGATTGTAATGGTCAGTTAAAAGTGCTCTCTCTCTGTGTACAACAGTATCTTTGCTGCAGCAGTGAAGAGGTCAACAATATGCAATGATATTTAAATCTTCATGAGATAATTATAATGATATTTTACTGAAGCTAGAGTTTATTTATTGCCATTGGATGTTTCTCTTAGCAGCAATGTTTCCATTTTGAGTTGGTTCATAAATTAATCGAGTACATTAGAAATCCCAGGAATTTATTTTGTGTACACTGAGTGTACTACTGCCGGCTGGATGCAGCTGTCCACGTCTTGTCTTGCTTCGCGCTGCGCAATAGTCACTAGTCACTAGCATACCATTCTGTGTTGCCTATGACAGGACTAACAGTTTCTCAAAGACAGCACGAAACAGCCACTCTTTATTGGTGTCTGTACATCCTTGCATATTACTTTAATAAAATCAAATCTTCTTTTGAAATAATAAAGTTTGCGTTACTTCATGTTACACTTTCTTATTTTTTAGTCATTTTGTGATAGGTTTTCACTAGTAATTTTTTTACTGTAAATGCAGTTTTTGGGTATTACTTTAACATTTTATCTCCAATTTTCTTAAAAAGCCACTGTTTATTACTGAACGTCTGATTTTCTTGGAATCGACACAGTTTATGGACTCATTCATGCTCCATATTTCTCAATATCATGTTTATGTTTTTAATTTGTGCTGTAGTCATAATTTGTATCTGCAATTGTATCATCTTATTTTAACTTTTGCAATCCTAACGTAAACATTTGATGGCTTCATTACTAAATTATTTTCTTGCAAACTGTAAAAAGATAAAATCTGGTCAGATGCCAGATAAATATCTCATTTTAATATTTTTAGCTTGTTTTTAGGGTATATTTCAAGGAAATACTAACTATTCTAGCCGTTACCATGGTACGACTTCTAAAAAAAATTTTATATAGTTTTTCGTTTCATCATCCATAGACCCCAAAACCATCATCATTACAAAAGTTTGTTTACATAAATCACAATTTTGTGGACAAGATAAATGTTGCAATTTTTCACAAATCATTTCCAAACTGATACATAAAATCTAGTAGTGGAAAATCTAGGTTAAGTTCGTTAATGAGTAATATCTGACCAAAGGGGTAGAAAGGGAGAAGGTATTTTGAAAATCAAAAATCGTAATCCCCATAATATTGAAAATATCACATCTGTTATGTATTATAACTAGAATGAAAAATACCAAAATATTTTTGTCTGAATAACATTTTGATTTGACCAACCATAACTGCAAGGGTCAGAGGACAAAAAAAAACTCCCTTCCTAGACACAATATTGATTTTGTACAAATTGTGTGTTAACCTTAAAAATTTTTATCTAAAACTTAGTCAAACTATTTTCGATTAGATGAACCATAGCTGCAAGGGATTTAAATGAGGGGTACAATTAAAAAAAAAAATGCTTAATTCCTTCGTAGTCACATCATCAAATTTGTTTAATGATTTGTTAATCTTATAATTTTTACCTTAAACCTTTGTTCGAAACTATTTTTATCTAAAACTTTTGTTGGAGAAAATTTTTGGTAAGACAAAACATTGTTGTAGGGGATGAAAAAATAAAAAATTTAATTTAAAAAAAATCATATTTTTACGTTACATGTAAATTATTAAACCCATTCTGTTTTATTGTAAAACTTTAAATTATTATATGAAACGTTTGTCTGAATTAATTTTTTATGCGACCAATTATTTCTGCAAGGGGTGGAATAAACAGGGGTTGAATGACAAAAATTTCTTAACTCCCTTTGTAGACACACCATCAAATTCATTCAAATTGTTTGTAAATATTGTATTTTTTTTTTTTTATCTAAAACTTATCTCTGAAACAATTTTTGATTAGATGGAACATTGCTGCAAGGGGTTGAAAAAATAAGAGGTAGAATTTTAAAAAAAATTTATAACTCCCTTAGTAGGCACACCATTAAATCCGTTCAAATTGTTTGTAAATCTTATAATTTTTAGCTAACCTTTTTTCGAAACAATTTTTGATAACACAAACCATTACTGCAAGGAGTATAAAAAACCTGGGGTTGAAATAAGAAAATAAATAACTCTTACCTACGATATACTGTATCAAATTACTGTTTATTTTTGTTTAACATTTTAAATGTTGAAAAATTTTGTTTAAAGTAAATTTGATATCAGAAATCATCATAACAAGGGGTGGAAATAACAAGGTTAGAAAGACAAAATGTCATTACTTTTTTTAATAGGTATACTATCAATTCCATTATAATTTATTGTAAAACTCCTAAACTTTATCTAAAACCTTTGGCTGAAATAATTTTTGATGAAACAAACTATTACAGGGGTTGAGTTAAAAAAAAATTCATTAAAACTTTCTTAGTACCAGATTAGTCAGAATGTTATAATAAACATCTTAATATTACCTTAAACCTGTCCAAAAAAAATTTTATGGCCACGTATTAGTGCAAGGGATGAATAATAGTGTTTGGAGGTAAAAAAATAATTGCATAACTACCTTAGTAGGATTGTTAATAAAATTTGTTATGACATACAACGCTGAATGCATTAAGTTAAAAACATTCAAAATAATTTTGCTGCATTGAACATGAGAAAATCAATCTCTTTTGAATAGTGGTAAACATTATAAGATGTTATATATGCTACATTAAATTCCTAAAATGTTCCAGGCGTTTATAGAAGTTTCCAAAATATTTCCAGAATAAATAGGTACGTACTTCAAAATCTATTTACGCCTGTAGGCTGTGCCTTAAGGGATTTTTATATACAAAATGTTATATCTGCAAATACCTGGGTCCCCCCCCCTTTTTTTTTAATGTAAGTTGCTGATTTAAAATTTTTTGTGTTAGTTGAATGTTTAATTTTATATTCATGAGATGTGTAAAATTTGAGTAGTGTACCACCTTGTAGATAAAATTTAAAATATTAACAAATTTGAAAAATAATTTTTTGCATTTAAGGGTCCAAGTAGTTATCACTTTGGTTGTAGGTAGACATATTACAAAGTGGACTTATGAAATGTGCCAATCAATGTAACGTTCGTTTGTTGATGGCAAACTACTCTAATTGAACACATACTGTGTTGACTTATTGGTTACGGAGTGAATGAATAGGGGCTTGATGCCTCGGAAGTCCGCACGGCCCTTAGAGACGAGGTAGGGGTGACGAGAATGGAACAGTGATGCAAAGTAGGGGGAGGAACACTGAGAAAACCTCCGGCTCACGGCAACATTCACTACATCTCCCACTCACGAAGAATCAACTCTTCACAATGGCCTCGTGTTGGGAAGCAAAGAACTGATCATCCACCTTAGCCTTGCTATTTACTACTACATCTACTAAATTCATTTAGTCTGATTTGCACAAAAATAAACATTATTGGCAAATTTATAAGAATTGGAAGACAACATTTGTGCCACTGAAATGCTAAAAGTTATATTTGCAAACAGAACTGTGGGAAAGAAATGGGTGCGTATACTTATGTACGTGCGTGAGAAGTTATACTTCTTTGGCATCATTAAAAAGTAGTTTTTAATTGCATGAAAATAATTAATTACAATAAAATAATAAAACGGCTGGAAAAAGATAGTCAACACAGTCAATAAAGTTCAGTTTAAATTTTGAAAAATTAAATAAATAAAATTCAGAGAATAATAAATATATATAACATATTTTGTACTAAATATTATAAGATTCTTAATTTTAAATATTTATTATTGATTTTTTTAAATATTTATTATTTTCTTTATTTAATATTCACTTTTCATTTTTATCAAAAAGTTTCCATTAAATTTGTTCATTTATTTGATAAATATTTATTATTTATTCAATTTAGTTTTTAAATATTAAAAAATTGATATTTTAATTTGATGTTTGATTTTAATTTTTATCACAAATGTTTCTTTAAATTTAGTTCTTTATTTTGTAAATATTAAATAACCAATAATAAATTTTTAACATTAATAATTTAATAATATTTAGTATTAGTTATATTAAATAATAATATTTTAATTTATATCAATAAATAATACATATGGATAGTTAACCTCAATTATATTGGAGCACTTGCAAAAGTATATAAGCACAATTTTTTTTTACTAATATTTACAAATAGTAAATAATATTAATCAAAATATTCAATTTAAATCACTACTGAATATAATTTATTAGCACATATATAATTCACACTTGTATGAAACTAAAACACGTGTTGTGAATGTAGAAACTAGAAACATGTGGATAAATATTATAAATATGAAAACAGTGATCAGAGGCGACGAGCGTGCCAACAAGCACGACTAATAGAGGTTCTATTTCTATTTTGTTGGTAGCTTTTTTTCGAGACTTAATGATCGGTTTAGCGGGCAGCTTCAACCTGTTAATTTTGTGTTACAGTGATGCGCGCATCTTAAAATTTCACTCTCATAATTTTTTCATAACGCGCCTACAGAAGTATAACTTCAATAAGATTAAAAAATTGAATTATTATTTAAAATTGAACACCAGGTATTCTGAATACGTAGAGAACTCGCCGAATTTTTTATTTTACATATTTGTTTCGTCATATGTCTTAATTAAAGTTAATGACTTATTTTTACTGTATTGCCAGCCATTTCCAATAGTTTCATTTTTTTGTGTGTCAAAAATTAAATTTTTTTTTTAATTTTTGTGATGATAAATATATGTAGTTATGTTGATTCCTTGGCTTTCTGAAGTTTCATACATACTAAATATCATGAGATGGTTTTGGAAAACTTTGTAACTAGTTATTCTGAGAATGTTTCTTGAGTTGTGTTTAAAGCACATAGATTTTAATGAGGAGTATTCCATTTTTTGCCATCAATATTTTTAATGTGCATGGTAAAAGAGTGATAAGTAGTAATAGTTTCTAGTAAACCTGGAATAAATCTCAAATTTGAAATTTAAAGCCCCATTGTTACGTATTTGTGTGTCATTTAGTGGACTATGTTAATATTTAACATATAGTATGATGCTTTGTGTCATGGCACATAAACACCCTCACATATCCTATCCTGTTCCGTTGCAAACAACTGACAGGTCTAAATAAATGGCTTTAACCCAAAACTCGTGGCTTCAATCCCAGCATCTCTGTAGCCAAGCGATTCTGAGTGTAATCATATTGCAGATCACGATGCCTTTAGCATCTGTGTGACATTGGAATTTTACTTTTATGATTGGAGTCTTCCGACTGCTGTATCATAGTTGCTAGCTAGGTCCTGTTTGTCCTTATGGCTGTCGGAAGCATTCTTTTAAATCTACTAAATGTGGATACATACTCGCTCTTGAGCCATGAAAGTTAATGACGAGAGAAAACTGCAGTTGCAAGGGCATCGCAATAAAGACACCACCACCAAATGTGATTCCAGGACCGTGCACAGAAATAATCATAGATGTTGGAAGAGTCTAGATGGAGCGTGTGCAAGCGAAACCGGACCACTGCCGGGAAACGACCGGAAAGTTGCTCTTCCTATAATGGTGGTCATATTGCTTTCTTGCAAAGAAAACCAAGAAAAGAGTTCTTCCAGCATGGTGCAAACCTCACTCCTATCACCACGGCGTGAAGAGCACAGTCGAGCTGGTGAAGCAGTGAAGCGAAGCAGCGCCAGTCGAACGGTCGATGCAGGGCCATCAAGGAAAACCAAGGGCCTGGGGCAAATAAGTTTATTGGTGCTCCTCCCTGTTATTTGATGTGAAACTTTTCAAACCCCACATCAATTCAAAAATAAAAATCTAAAGACTGTAAATGTTAAAGTGGCCATAACTGTACAGCTTCAGCCACGCAGAGCGCCATGTTCGCTACGCGAGTAAAATATAGCAAGCTGCAACTCGTGTGTCACTGGCAGGGCCAGATTTAGGGGAGGACAACCGGGGCGAAAGCCCCGGGGCCTCCACAAACGGAGAGCCCCCACAAATCGTTGATATTCTTTTTTCGCTGTTTTACCTTTACCTACAGTACTTTGTACATACATGATTATATTATTGTTAAATATTAACAGAAATATTCATTAACACTAAAATTTAATTTCATATAATTCTTGTGTCCGATTATATTTATGTTTTTCTTAAATACTAAGAGAATCTACTTGATTTCACAATAAATTATTTATTGGAAAACTCAACTGAAAAAAATTGTTCATTTTATTTGGAAAATAATTTGGGGCCAGGGGGCCTCCGCTCCTCTGTTGCCCCGAGGCTTCCAGAAATCTAAATCCGTCCCTGGTCACTGGCCACACCAGGCTGTGTCGCCGGTTGTTTGGTTCTCTGCTATTTTCCTAAACGTCGCTGACTTCCCGCATGCACTTTGGACCATGCACAGATAATAGAAAAAAGTTTTTCACGACTAGGGCTGTACTTCTGCATTTGCTTTTCATCAAGTTATGTTTTTTTTTCTTAATCTTGTGCTTTAGTCGTCAATGGAAAAGTTCATTGAGGGAGTACGAAAATATTTATGTTAATGGACTAAATCTATAGAAGAATACAGAAGGCAAAAAATACAGGACAATGCCTGGGATTTTTTTGCAAACAAATGCTATAAAACATTCCTATTAATTATGAAATAATTCATAAATTTGGCTTTGTCCTCAGTAGAGGGTGAACCTGTAAACTTTATCTGGCAACAGGATTGAGCTCCTCCCCATTGGATTGGTCGTAATGATCGAGACCACAGAGCTCCTTTTCGCTGGCATCCACATTCGCTTGACATAACGCCATGCGACTTTTTTTCTTCCTTTGGGGCTTTATAAAAGATCGTGTCTACGTTCCGCCGCTACCTAATGATTTGCCAGACTTGAGACCTAGAGTTGAAGAAGCTATTGCTTCCATTACTCCAGGCGTGTTAACCAAAAAAGTGTGGGAAGAACTTGACCTCAGGTTGGATGTGTGCGAAATAACTAAAGTTGCACATATTGGTCATTTGAAAAAGATAAAAAACTAGGGTAGTTTACCTTCAATTTGGTGTATTATTTGTTGTAAATAGTCTATATTAAGTTGTTATAATGTATTATTGAAAATAGGACATTCTTTTGGGGACACTCTGGTATTCAGACTGTGACTGCTGACCCCTTGCCCACGCCTATGGACCCTGGCAGGGGCGAAGCCGGGGGGGGGGGGTCAGGGGTTCTAACCCCCCCCCCCCCTTTCCCGTAACTCTTCAAGCTAAAGCTAATTGTTTCCAGGAATAGGCCAGTTCTGCTGAAATCCAACCATTTTTATTTTTTTTTTTTGTATTGTCGAGCTTCGAGCATGATTTATGATTTTGAGTGGACGCGGACAAGGCACTTGGACTGATTAAAATATCTAATTAATTTCTTAATTCATCACTCTATTTTTTTTATTAAAAAATTAATAATATTTTTACCATTACAATATTTAAAGTTAAGTACCGAAAACTGCTCAAATAGCACTATTTTACACCTTAAATTCCAAATTTTTCCGGGGGAGGGCCCCCCCACCCTCCGCTTTAATGGGGGGGGGGGGGGCACCATGCTTTTAACCCCCCCCCCCCCCCCCATACACAAATTCTGGCTACGCTACTGGACCCAGGTAAGTCCTGTGGCTGAGCGTTCTTCACTCCACAGTTGAAGGCGCGCGTGCATAGGGCTTACGCGTGGGCAAGGGGGGATGAGGGATATACTCCCCCTCCTCTCAATCCTAAGATATCCCACAAGATGTATCATTCCGACCAACAAAAGGAAAGAATTTGAAAGCAAACAGCGGGGAAAGTGGTCTATTCTTCCACCCACACCCCATCCCCAAATTGAAATTTTGCGCACGCTTTTGCTAGCAACATATTATTTTAATTAGTCACTGCACAGAACACATAAGATAGGAAAAAAATATGTCGCAAGACATTTATTTAACATGAATTCATATGTGTCTGGCCGTTGGAATAGTTTCAACAATTATATCTGGCTCTCAAAAAGAAAAGATGTTGGCAATAACTGGCCTAGATAATTCCAACGTAAATACGATATTAAAGGCAGTGAAATTATGAAAAGTACGTGAAAAGAAAATACAGGCACGAAGCCGTTAATTAGGAAACATTCATATTCTGCTGTTTACAACCAAAATGTTGGGATCTGCTTGCGCTATTTCTCGTCTACCGCAGTGCTTCATAGACCAGGGTCGATAATATTTGAAACAAAAAAAAATATTAGTAGGATGAAACCCGTTAAAAAAGGTCGAGAATATAACAAAAAATGAAAGGAAAAATAATTTACGGGCGATCGGAGGTCGGGAAGTGGAAGGGGGTGAGTTTTTAAGGGTAAAAAACTGTGTATCTCGATTTCCGGCAAAACTACAAGTCCTATGAAAAAAAATTAAATGACAAAGTTGTAGGTAATAAAGAGACCTACAACTTTTGATATTACACTTTTTTCACAAAACCTAAAAATGTATGTGAAAAATTGAAATAATCAAGTTTATGGTTTTTTATTTTTATCTTATGCAAAAAAAAATTCTTTTTCACGAAATTTGGTAAAAACTTGCCTTTTTATGTCCTAAAGACACTGTAATTTTTTTGATTTGAAATATTTATTTTTTCACCTTATTTAGACTTAATATCGAAAAAACACCCTAATTTTCAATCGAAAATTCTCGCGTCAAAATATCAGCTTTTTAAAAAAAGTCGGAGAGTTTTTTGTTCGTTGATATCTCTTCTTTCTGATAATGTAAAAAAATATATACATTACTATGGTAAATGTTCTCAGAAAATGCAAAGAAAAGAAAAAAAACTCGAATCCGAATTTTTTTTTAATCACTATGTACAATTTTGAGCTATTTAGTAAAATTTACACTTTAATTAGTTGAAAAACGTAAGATTCTATGTTACATTGATAAACAAAAAAAAAAAAAAATCCATTAATAATAAAGATTGCAAGAAACATGCAAAAATAGTTGTTCTAAATATTAAAGATAGGATTTAAAGGGGGGATTTCAATTAAAAAATGTGATTGCTGCAATTTTTTTAGTCAAAAAGTTGATTTGTTAAATTCTAATTACATTTATGCCATAGAAAATCTCATAATATATGAATAGAAATGTAAATCGTAATATTGAATTTAGATACTTTATACTGATTATTATTATTCATAATATTTTAAAATGCATTAATCTTCTTATTTATAAATCTTATCTTGAACCCTAATCACTTATCCATTACTTTTTGTCTCTTCGGTGGCATTTCTTCATAGTTAGATTCGACAAACCTTCCCGATTCTAGTAGATCTTCGAAATCTTCAAGACCATCACCGTCTTCGTATCCAATATTATTTTTAGTCTGAATTGGTCCTTCATCCACAATTTCATCTGAATCACTAACTTCCTCGTAGGTTTTTTCTTCCACATTGGTGCATTTTTCAGAACCATGACAATTTGAGCAAAAATTTGTGCATTTTAAGCCATGTTTTCGGCAGCCACATTTTAAACTGTTACATCCAGTTTCACAGCTGCAGCAAATAGTTTTGAGCAATATTTCCGGAATTAACTCCTTCTCTGTAAATTTGGGCATAATCCCACGTTGATGTTGCTTCCAGCCCAAATCTGTTGCTGTCAGTTCGTTACCTAGCCAAGTTTGAAGTTGATAATATGCCCTGTAACAATGTTGTTCTGCTGCAACTTCTGTGGGTAACTCAGGTTATAAGTTATCTTAAAATAGCAATAAATAGGCATCTATGCACATAATTTAAAGAATATTCTACAACTTTCTCAAAATATTGTAGATGTCTTATTAAATATTAACTTATTTGGTTGTTAATTATAGTAGTATATTTCGATTTGTATTTTTTTGTTTATCAATGTAACATAGAATCTTACGTTTTTCAACTAATTAAAGTGTAAATTTTACTAAATAGCTCAAAATTGTACATAGTGATTAAAAAAAATTTCGGATTCGAGTTTTTTTCTTTTCTTTGCATTTTCTGAGAACATTTACCATAGTAATGTATACATTTTTTTACATTATCAGAAAGAAGAGATTTCAAAAACAAAAAACTCTCCTACCTTTTTTAAAACGCTGATATTTTGACGCAAGAATTTTCGATTGAAAATTAGGGTGTTTTTTCGATATTAAGTCGAAATAAGGTGAAAAAATAAATATTTCAAATAAAAAAAAAATTACGGTGTCTTTAGGACATAAAAAGGCAAGTTTTCACCAAATTTCGTGAAAAAGAATTTTTTTTGCATAAGATAAAAATAAAAAACCAAAAACTTGATTATTTGCATTTTTCACATAAATTTTTAGGTTATGTGAAAAAAGTGTAATCACAAAAGTTGTAGGTCTCTTTATTACCTACAACTTTGTCATTTAATCTTTTTCCATAGGACTTGTAGTTTTGCCGGAAATCGAGATACACCGTTTTTTACCCTTAAACACTCACCCCCTTCCACTTCCCGACCTCCGATCGCCCGTAAATTATTTTTCCTTTCATTTTTTGTTATATTCTAGACCTTTTTTAACGGGTTTCATCCTACTATATATTTTTTTCACTTTTTACCATTTTCAAAATTATCGACCCTGGTCTATCAAGGTGTAAAAAGATAGTAAATTGTGAATCGATTTCGACAAACATTGATTTAAACGAGAGAATGAAAAGTCAGATAACTGCTTTCCCGGTATGTCGCCAATCTAACCAGTGTGTATGACACCATGAATATGTACAATTCATACCAAAAAGTTTACAGGAAATTAGTTTTTGTTCGTTTGAGAAACTGTTGAAATAAGCGTGGAAGTAATGACCTACATAATAACTGGAATATGAGTTCCCGTGTTTCGTGATTTGCCCAGAAAAAGTAAAAATAAAAAAAAAAATACAGAACATTTTAAAATACTTCAGAAAAAAATGAGATTGTATGTAGCATAAAATGTAGGTAGCCTACTTAAACTTTTCAGCTCGTGTGTGCTATTCAAGCGAGAATATCAAAGTTGTAGATTAAAACATGTACAAATTTATAAGAAATGGCGTAATAGATTTAACGTAACTATGCTTTTATTTATTGTTCAATTGTTTTCAACCAAAATCATTAGTTAAACAAATAAACTACAATTTTTTTAATTGTGTAGTTTCCTTGTTCTGTGGATGAGCTGCTGTTCGAGACACATCTGCGAAAGGTTAGTAACTAGGAACGATACTCATTGAAGCATGTAAAAATATTTATCAATATCCATCAAAGAAGTCGCTCATTGTCTGCTGTAAGGGCGCCTCTTTAAAACAGAAGGCAAATTTCCGAAAATTGATTTATTCAGTTCTTTATTTTATTTCCAATTATAATACCCGTGGAGCATTCAGATATTTTCTATAACTTCAAATGTAATTAATTTTATGTTCGCCAGTGTGTGACTCGGCCGCTACCATACTCGAGTCCCGGTAAACGATGATAACTATCATTCCAGCCACATGCGAAATACGGTATTTTCGGGTTAGAGGATGGAGTAAAATGATAGGAAGTATAAGTATATAAAAAAAGGTTTGTTTTGTGTATTTGATAAAATAGCCGAGACTGTTTTCAACGAGAGATATCCCTAACCCTTACGTCGCCGCCCTACTATTGATACTTGATACTCGCTGCAACTTGAACGTTGCGGACCTCACCGGAACGTATTGTGTTTTATAAAACAGTCTCAGCTGTATTCCTAAGGTCTTTGGAGAACCACAGGATCAAGTTGCAGCTAGTATCAAGTAAATAGTAGGGCGGCTACAACAGGATCAGGATATCATTCGCTCAAAACAGTCATCGGCTACATTATTAAAGCACAAAACAAATTTACGTCACTACATTAAATTACTGGTAATATTTCGAATAAGTTTACATCATCCTCTAACTCGAAAATACCGTATTTCGTATGTGGTTGGAATAGCAGTTTTCATCGTTTAACGGGACTCAAGTATGGTGGCGGTCGAGTCATACACAGGTAAGCAAACGTAAAATGGTTAATTACATGCGGGGTTCTTGAAAATACCTGAATGCTCCTTGATATTATGATTGAAAATAAAATAAGCCATCTGAATAAATCAATTTTCGGGTTTTTGCCTTTTTGTTTAAAGTGGCGCCCCTACAGTAGACAATTAAAATAAAAGTCACCTTTTTATACACCAATTGAAGTGCGTAACAGTTAACGGACGAATCCATGAAATATGTGTAATTCTGAATGAAATTATACCACGTTAACTAGGTAAAAACATAGATAGAGTGAGATATATGTACATATATTGACAGAAACATAGAGTGATATGGAGAGGTATGTAGAGAGATAAAGGAGTAGACAGATAGAGATATAGAGAGAGATTTTATATACCTATGGAGATAAATAAAGTGAATTTTTATAGAGGGACACATACGGAGATATAGAGAGGTATATATTATTTGTATATGTGAAAATACTTCAAACAAAGTACAAAAAATAGAAAGAGGCATAGCAACGCATTCTGGGCATTAGCTAGTATATGAATAAGTATCTACTACTGTTATGCATCAAATAACTACTCTACGTGAAATAGTTGAACAAAAACTATTGTCGGTTGATCTACCATTTGGAAAGAAGCAAATGTCATTTTTTGACGTGACAACGTCTAATAAATCGATGAACGCCGGCTGCACGTACGAAAAAGTGTTCCGTTACGCTGTGTCCCGTTACGCTCATTGTTCCGTTACGCTGTGTCCCATTACGCTCATCTTTCCGTTACGCTGTCGGCGAGTGCAGTAATAATAGGTTATGTTACAATTGACTAAAATATTATGGTGATTCATATAATTGATGATAGATATTTGATTAGAACTGTTTATAAAGTGAAGTGAAAAGTTAATGTGGTTTTCATTGCTTATTACAACAACAATTTCGGCAATAAAGGTTAATTATTCTTGCATTTTAAAAATCTGATTACTAGTATAATTTCAAGTATTTATACTTTTATTATTAAAATAAAAATTATTCAATTTTATTCATAAAAGTATGCAATCATTTCATCAATGTTTTGTTATGACGTTGTCACGTTAAGCTATCGTCCGTAAACCGACTTTACAGACAACCAATTTTCACCAACATACTATAGATAATACTATTAGTTGCACATGAAGATCTTCTTAGGTCTTTTTTTTTATTATTGCATTGAACTCGGCAGTGTTGCCAGCTGGAGAGCCGTGCAGGTGACGCAGCTATGAGCCAGCGAGGGCGGACATGAGCGGACATGAGCGGACATGAGCGGACATGAGCAAGAAGAAGAGCCGGTCCAAGAAGAGCGGCGGCGGGGGCGCGCGGAAGCAGGAAGTGTCGGTGCACGAGGACAGCGACTCCTTCTACTTCCGGAACGGCGACTACTACAGCGGCCAGTACAGGGCGACCTCGGCGGGCGACGTGGTCCGGCAAGGTGGCTGCCCTGCCTGCGTCGCGGGAAGCCTTCATTTCACACACGAGAGAGACACACCCGAAGTTCATGATCGCTTCCCCCCCCCCCCCCCTCCGTTCTATCTCATTGTATAAACCTTGTGTGGCATTAAATTTTTGCGGTCGATTAGTATAAGTTAGCTACATTATAAATTCTTTAAAACATTGTGGATGGTTGGTTATGTTAGGTAAGTATAGCTACATTAAAAATACTGTAAAATCATTTTATGGTTGCTTAGCAAATAACTTTTTAATATGTAGCTATCCAAGGCTAGGGAACCGTTTACATGATTTCACAGTATCTTTATAATGTAGCTATCCTAACCAAATCAACCGTCCACAATGTTTTAAAGTATTTATAATGTAGCTAAGCTAACCCAATTGACCATTAGTTATCATGAGTTACAATGAACAAAAAAAAAGACCGAACATGCACGATCGGACGTTTGGCTCTCTCGTCTGTGAAAAGAAGGCTTCCCCACGGCGACTCACACACGTGATATTTCACACTCCCACTAGAGCAGGTCCCGGCCAGACACGCTGCTGCGAGACTAAACACGACCGCAGTTCTGCGAATGCTCCCTTACGTTGTTACATGAAAACTATTGTTTTTCGAATTAACGAATCGTAGGTATTTTTTTTTTAAATTGTCTTTGCAATAACTAGAGCAGGAAAAATATTTTAAATATACAATGCAAAAAAGAAAAATATTGTAAGCGAGTCTTACAGTTCTCGCCGATGATGTATAAACATCTAAACTTGGTAACGAGCAGATACATGTATTCTCAAATGCAAATAAACTCTCTCATAATACGAAACTCGGACACAATATTTAACGTAGATTCTTTAAAATAATGCCGAGCGTGAAGAATGTACGACAAGTATTACTTTTAAGGAAAAAAAAACGATAAAATAAATTCCCCCTTTTAAAACCTAACTATAATAATTATTAATAACAAGATGGTAATAACCTGACCCAACACTACACAACCAAGAAAAAAAACAATAGGTTCTATTTTAGAGAACACAAGATACCAAAAGTCAGTATGAAACATATCGTCACGTGCAGTAGTGTTTGTGTATGCACCAGGTGAAGGCCGGCAGGTGACAGCAGACCACTATGTGAGTCACGGCAACTGGGGTGCAGTGAGACCCCTCTGGTTTTGGGGCGATGTTGCTGTCCCTACATGGTTGAAAGTGAAAGGTTCCCCGTTGAGGTCTCCTCTAGGCCCTGGGTTCTGATTGGGCTGGCCTCGTACTTGGTGGTGGTGCTCCGATCGCTTGGAGCAGGCTCCAAGGGTTCTCTAGCCCGATGCGAAGTCGACGCGGTGAGTGGCGATACAACTCCAGCACTAGCACTAGCAGAGCTAGCAGAGGTTGGATAGTCCTCCTCCGGACCACGGGTTCACTGGGTGACTGAGGGGTCCCACAGGGTAGGTGCCCAAGAGCTTGGGACGCAGCCACTTGTCTGGTCAGCTGAGGAGACGGGGGGGGGGGGGGGGAGGGGGGGAAGGTGGCGGCTAAGCTGGGATGGGTAGCCTCAGACTCTAGTCATAGCTGAATCTCTAACACCTCTTCCTGTGTCACGTACACGGCGTATCCGTATCCACGCCCGTGGGGGCCCTGGAACGGAAAAGGCTTAGGCCTAAGAGAGGCTGACTACTAGAGACTGGAAAAATCCGCGGTTTCAATGACCTCTAGGATAGACTCCAAGATCCTCTATGTACTAGGACAAATTGCACCTCCTCTTTGGATAATGATTCATGACACGCAGTGGCGTAGCCAGGATTTGTGTATGAGGGGTGTTAAGAAGCATGGCCCCCCCCCCCCCCCCGTATTAAAGCGGGGGGGTCCGGGGGTCCTCCCCCGGGAAAATCTGTATTTCAAGGTGGAAAATGGTGCTATTTAAGCAGTTTTATTATCTAAGAATTGATTACACGGCACTTTCTTTGCCCCCCCGTTTGCCCCCACTTCATGGTTTCAGAGGGGGGCCCTGTGGTGGTTCGTGCGGCAGGCGAGGGCCGGCTGGTGACGGCGGACCGCCACGTGTACCGCGGCCAATGGGACGCCGACAGTCTCTCCGGCCCGGGGGCGACCCTGAGGTTCCCTGACGGCTCGGAGTACCGCGGCGAGCTGCAGGACCTGCGGCTGCAGGGCGCCGGCTGCTACCTCTTCCCCGACGGCAGCCGGCTGGAGGGGCACTTCGCCGCCGACCGGCCCTCTGGGGTGGGCGGCGCAGCGCGGCTGGCGGACCCCGGGGGCAGGCCGTGGGCGGGGGCGGCGCGGGCCTCGGGGGCGGCGCTGCGGCCCGTGCTGCGCTTCCTGCCCGCCCCCGGCGCCCCTGACCCTGACACAGCCCCGCCCGCCCGTCACACGTCTCACGGACCTGTGTAGTGCTTTATAAGCACGCCCTTGGCTCTCAGTGAGGTGTTCCTCGCTTCAATTATCGTTTGTAAACTTCCATCATCTTTAAAATTTTTATTTTCTAAATATTTGGCTGAATATATATTTTTAAAAATTATTTTATAATTCAACTACATAAAGTATAACACACCTGATGTTGCGACGATGAGTTTGTATTTTTTTTTTAAATAAACTTTTAATAATATTTTTTTTCATATTTTTATTATTGGTTTCGTAGATGTTTTATTAATCTTAATGGGTTTAAAATTAAATTTTCTATTTATTTTATACTATGTTTTATTTTTTTTATTTTTTTTTCATTGAAACAAAACCAATTTTGAAGATCGTAACTTTCGCGGCCATTGAATACAAACGAATCCAAGACAAATTTTGACTTTTGAGGTTAACTGTGTTCTTTAGTGCAATGCCTGTGGTAAAACTGTGTAAAGAAAAGTTTATATTGATTATAAAATAGCTGTTATTTTTACTTTAAAATAATTAACCCCTAACAAAGAGTTTTATACCAAAACAAACATTTTCTTCTCATTCACACTATTTAAATCAGTGAGTTCAGATAATTGCAGTAGGTTTTGCTTTCTTTGTATTCGTTATTGTGAGCCTGCAAGAATATCTAAATTTCTACTCAAGAGTTGGCTTAGTACCCAAACCCTAGGCATATGCGTGTCTCTAAATACTTGAGCATCGACTTAAGGCTAATCACAAACCACTTTATTAACTTTCAACTGCTGTGACTTGCAAATTTTTTTGGAAAGTAAATTTTAATGACTGGTCGTTCAGTCACGAAGCAAACAAGTGCTCTCAAACTCTTAGACTATTGCGAGGAGCTGACAGTATTTATCGTGCGGACGGCTGTTAATGATTGGGACTCTAGGATCGAGAGACGATGGGAAGTCCCGGATATAATTCGTGTCTAAGTCATCTGCTGGAGTGTAATTGGAAACTTTAGTTTTTGGCAAATAATTAGAGACCGGAAAAATTCGCGGGTTCATTTCGTGATATGCTAAAATTCAAATATTTATACCGTTGTGCTGCTTCTGCTATTGGTTCACTGTTAATATCTAGGACTCTTGGCCAATTAGAGACAATCAATAAAAAAGTATCCAATCACAAGTTACCCACTTGAGACGCCTCAAAACTCAGCACCCAATGAACAGGCGCCGTTTGTCCAAGTAGGCAGAGGATCATGGAGTCTATCCTGGAGGTCATAGAACTCGCGAATTTTTCCAGTCTCAACTTATTTGGCAGGGTCCTCCAGCAGACACGCGCACGAGCCACGCAGCGCGGGCGAGCAGGCACTTTGTGCAGCCCTGGTCGGCCGGAACCCGCAGGGGTGCGCAGAGCGCGGCGCGCCGCCCGGGAGACACAACATCCGCGCGACCTTCCGAGGGTCGGATCCTTGCGTGGAATGCAGCGATAAGCGTGGAGGTCGCCGCGGCTGATAAAGAACAATGGGTGCTCCGGGTCGCAGGTGCTCCCCCCCCCCTTACCCACCCCTGGTTCCAGGCCAGTCGACACGCACTCGTAAAAGTCTCCCCACAAAGGCTCCCTATGGTCCCAGGTGCTCTCTCTCTCTCTCTCTCTCTTTCTCCCCCAGACAGCCTTCCCAAGGCTTCGAGTTGCAGTTCTCTTTTACGACTTTCCGGCCCAGCTCTCGGGCCGCACAATCGACCCAATACAGAAACGCAAATAATAAAAATTAAAAAAAAAACATATTGGCAACAATGGGCGAGGGAGGGCCTTCGCAATGCGTAAAAAAAAAGAGGGGGGGGGGAAGAAAAGAACATCTCAGCGCCGCCGCACCCCACGTTACGATTTTGACGGCCGTCAGACGTGTTCCTCGCGAGTGTTCGGCTCGCGGCTGAGTTGTGACCCTGCTCTCAGCGTCACTCCACGTGACCTGACAGCCACTCAGGAGGAACTGCAGCGAGACTGTGGACATGCGCAGTGGCGGACACACGTCTGCAGGCGCCTTGTGGCAAAACGAGAGGGGAATTTTTACGATGCGCGCGCAACTTGCAGCGGCATTTTCACAGGATAAAAAAAAAGAAGCCAAATACAAATAAAACTATAAATGTGCTTTTAAATCTTATACTTTACTGAATCATGTTGAATACTGTTCCATATCATTAAACCGAAATTAAGTTATAAATATTAATAATATGAATTAGTTTATAAACTTTTTCAATTGTATTTTTATAAGTGAGGTATATAGTTCCCGCACGTATAATTTATTTGAGTTATAAATTATTTCATTATTATTTATGAAATAACTAAAATTATTAAATTATAATAAACCTTGAGCGTATTTGTTGATTTTCATTTTTAATTATATTTTATCTCGATTATTTTACTAAATCAAACAACTTTTTTAATACAGATCTTTATATTAATATCGAATACTAGGCATTTGTTATTTTTTTTAATTTCATAGAATTTATACTTCATCAAACGTATTTATAATATCACTCTAGTCCTTTTATTGTTTTATTTATATTAATTGATTGCATGGAAATTAAAGTTCGTTTTTTTTATTACGTCAAATAATTAAAACTTAAAACGCGCGTATATAAGTACACGCACCCATTTTTTTTCCTAGCGAGAGAAAATAGTAAATAAAATTAGATTTTATTTTTTTCAAAAACTTACGTCAGCAATAAGAGGTTTGGACGTTTACTTAATCGTTGTCAACATGCATCGTTGTCTTTGTGGTTTGTGACTGCATGTGTTGTAACAGCTCACCTTGCATCCCCCAAGTTAAGATGATGCCTTCACAGAGATCTCGCGTAATTGTTCATAACTTAACTTCAGGAGGGGGGAGGGGGGATTCCCTCCAACCCCCCCCCCCCCCTTGGCAACCCGCACAAGGGCTGGTCCTCGAAGAGCAGTGTTTAGTTCACGACACCGCGTTACAAACCAAGCGACCTGTTAACCTACTAACTGAGCACTGGCATAAACAACACACAAACAACGTGACAATGCATGAAATATTTTTTTTTTATCCTCTGGTTCCATCAACAGTACTCAGTTTGAATTATGTCCATCTACTTCTGTGATTCGTTTGGTTGTTCAAAGGGAATATAGAGACAAGTGAAAGAGCGATAAATAAGGGCAGCGACGTAACCAGAGGGGGGCAGATGGGGCGCAGCATTTTTGGGGGGAAATAAGGGGGGGGGGTGGGCGTTGAACTGGCGGACTAATTTTCACTTCAGATATTTTCTTGAATATCGTAGTGTTAGAACATAAAAAAAAAAAAATGTTCGAGGGTAGATGAACTGAATTATTTGTATTGAAAGATACAAATATTTAAAAACTGATATTTTTTCGCGTACTACACAACTTGCGAAGTGCTAAAAATTAAAAGACTGCAAATAAATCTATTTATTTACCATCTAAGTTTAATCAAAAATATTTGGAATTGTGGAATTAGGTAATATGTGGTGGCGATACGAGATGTCTTCGGGAAATGTTTTGGTTTTGGTTGGTTTGAAGGGGAAAAAAAGGGAAAGGGGGGGGGGGTTGCCAAGATGAGTTCTTGCCCCGAGTGGAAACTCGTCCAGCTACGTCCCTGATCAGGAACACGTATTCTCCACTAAAAGATTTCGAGACTATCTGTGGCACGGACTGTGTTTCGTGACTGGTTGAGTTTCCTGCAGGCACATGAATCACACGCGACCCGAGTGGCCATAAGTCACGAATAAGGGTTTCCCCCCTTTTCTTTGATAACCCAGCGCTCTTAGCAATAAGCCCTGCCGCCCTGGGGCCCCCACGGGCGTGGATGCGGATACGCCGCATACGCAACCAGGAAGAGCGTTAGAGCTTTTGGCTATGCAAAGAGACTGAGGCTACCCATCTCAGTTTATGCACCACCTCTGCCCCCTACTCCACTCAGCTCACCAGCAAGTTGGATGCTCCCTTGCCCTCTGGAGTTGTCATCACTTCTGGCGCCTACCCCAGTCTCCCGCCTCACACTGGGACTCCTCAATCACCCAGCGAACCCGCGGTCCGGTGGAGGCCTACCCAACCTCTGCCAGCTGTCCAGGCTGGTAACCGGAGCTGTCCTCGTCGCTCAAAACGTCAGCACTTCAATGGGCTAGGGAGCCCTGATACCTGCCCCTAAAGCACTCGGGGCACCACTCCCAAGTACGAGTCCTACCTCACCAAGAATCCTGGGCCTTAAGGAAACCTCAGCGGGGAACCATTCAAACTTGATGGATTCTTCCCGTACTACGACCAACTTTTGGTCTCGTCGGCAGACTGTTCGCCGGTAGTTTGACCGGACCACCGCGCTTCAGAGTGCAGCCACGAGGTGTCCTCGTCGCCTCGGAAAACCCTCCGACCCGCCGTACCTCGGCCCGGCGGGTTTACAGCCGGTTAAGGCCCGGATGCAACTGCACCCCTCCGGCGACGACCGCCGTCAACCCCAGCTGGAAAATGGCAACCACAGTGCCCGGGCTGGAGGCACCTGGGGGTTGCCTCAGTACCTCCACCGACTACAAGGCTAAAGGGGGAACCTCGCCGTGCAGTTTCCAGCCCGTTTTTAGGCCCGGTCGCCCGACACCGCAACCACCATACCCAGTCGAGTGGCCAGGCAGAACATGGCCAGTGGCTCGCCTCGTTGCGGTCACGTGAGCGTTCAGTTGTTTCCTCGCTGACCACCTGCCCCCGGCAGCCGCGGGCTGATCGGCAACTGTGTCTGGTTGGGGGAAGCCTTATTTTCTCAAACGAGAGAGCCAAACACCCGATCGTGCATCTTCGGTTTTTTTTTGTTCATTGTAAATAAATATGGCGGTGTTGGTAAAAGGAATACTAATGGCCAATTAGGTTCGGTTAGCTACATTATAAATACTTTAAAAACATTGTGGACGGTTGATTTGGTTAGGATAGCTGCATTAAAGATACGGAAAAAAGCATGAACTTCGGGGGACTTCGGGTTTTGGCTCTCTCGTCTGTGAAAAGAAGGCTTCCCGTCTGGTTGGTGGCAGCAAAAAAATAACATTATAATAGGGGCAATATAGGAATCTCGTAAGAAATACGCGATGCAAGTGATGTCTGCGAACCTGCCGGCGTGGAGTGGTACTACATATGTGTATGAAAGACCCGTCGTCTGCAACAGTCCCAACCTTTGGGCGGTCCGTGTCCTTATCGTTGTTGTGAATGATGTCATTGTTGCACGAGAAACTGTCCAGTCTACAAAATTGTGATGTTCAATGTCCGAATCTGATGAATTATAAAGTAGTCAATAGAGCGCAGTAAAGTTTTTTCTGTGATTGTTTTTTTTTTGTTTATGATTTTCATGCATTTTTTTTTTAAACGGGAACCGGAAACTAAAATATCGCGAGTGGTCTGTTGTTGTACCATGCTATAAAAAAGGACACAGATAGGGACAAAAAAAAATTCAAGTTGGCCAAAGTGTTCGGACCAGAGTTCAGGAGATTGGGACCATCGCCCACGCCACGCATGACGTCAGAGGATCGCGTGGATCAGTTCTGTCGGACACAGTTTAGGACAGTGCAACTGTGGACGTGCCTTTGACGTCGTGAGACCAGTCACAGTGGTGGCATCTAGCGGCGTGGAAAGCGATGGAAGTAATATTTGTCCCGCGCTCCGCCACAGTTCCCCAGAGTAGTCGGTGCAGTCGGCAGTGGTGTGTGAGGCTGGAGAGGAGAGACGGACCACAGGCGCGACGTGGGGCAAACACCGCGCGCTTGGACAACACCCGGGGCCGCGGGCAGTAGCGGATCCAGGGGCTAAGGGGCTCAAGCCCCCTCCAAAAGCATCTGGGTCCACTATTGTTTATGTGTTTGCCTTGATAAAGCCTAGCCTCAGCTGGGTCAAGCCCCTCCCAAACCAAAATCCTGGATCCGCCACTGCTTCCAGGCGCCGACTGCACTCCACCGGCCGCGTCATCGACACCCCAGTTTATTCATTTACGTAAATGTTTATAATATTACAAGTGTTTTTACCTTGGTTTCAAAATTATCTTCAGGAAAAGGACCAAGGAGTATCACCTTCCGACCCATGGGACGAATGATTTCCCGACCTTAAACAACCCTGTCCTGTTGGCAATGAAACCCAAGAGCTATGTTCCACCATCAGGACGGTATTACTACTGTAACAACGTCACACTGCAATGTGACGTCACGGCTACCTCGACCCCCACCCAGAGCATGAGGGGGGAGGGGGTGTCACGATCACCAGGTGAGGGGCGCGCGTTCTTTCACCAATCAGAGTTCTCTTGAGCCGCCGTCAGATCTGTGCACCGGCGCGCAGTCTTCTCGTCGTGCGTCTGAGCGGTGCGTGGCGGGGAAATGAAGATAAACGTGTGCCTTGGGTGTGCTTTCGAGAACCTGAAAACACACGTGATTGAGCGACTTTCACACTTCAAAAAAATACAGTTAAAAAAAAAAATGGGTGTAGGGGGACGTCCCGTAACGCCGGGCGGCACCTAGCGTCGGACACTCGAACTACCTCGAGGAGTCACAAAGCATTCGATTCAAACACAGTCGAAAGGGAACGCGTGGGGGAGAGGGGAGGGAGCGTAGCGATTCAGGGTCGCGGTACGCAGTCTGCCAGTGACGGTAGGAGCGGTCGATAACTGTTTTCGGCGGGAAAACACTGGGCCGTATAGATCCAGGTAGGTGGGTCTGCTGAGTTTTTGTGTTTAAGTGTTTGTGGTAATTTTTAATAAATATAGTGTTCCATAATGATTCGTAGAATGTAAAAAGTTTTTTTTTTGTTGATTCCCTAAACCGTTTTGGTATGTAACACATAATTTTGGCGATTCACTGTCCCGCATAACCGGACATAAAGTTGTCACTTAACAGTGAACAAGTTGTTTATCCTCGTGAGTATTTATACTTTTTATAATAATTGTTGTACATAGTTTTAGAGAATAGAATAACGGAGAGAGATCGAAATGGAAGAGACGAAAAAGAAAGGAAGAAGCGGGTTGGTGTATGTGTCTCCCACTGATCTAGACTCTGCTGGTAGCTCATCCACGACCTGCCCAGCGAGTTGGTTTCAGGAGAATGCTCGGACCCTCCTAAAGAATCCACCAGCGAACCACCAACCAGCAGTCCCAAGCCATCGACGAGCCCTGGTCCAGATGTGGTCCAGATTGTCCGTGCATTGTCGCCATTGCTGGATGCTGCCAGAAAACGATCAGCGGCTCGGAAGAGAAATTCTAACATCATCGCCATACAAAATTTATATTGAAGAAAACGAAAATGAAAATAACGTTAAGGAGAAAAAAGATCTAAGTTCAAAACAGCAATAGAAGAGAAGGGGAAGCAAACCAAAGTTTAGGAAGTCAACAGGAAAAAGTGGAGATAAAGCCGAGAAAAAGGAACCATCAACTCAAGTATCTGGCACAGTAAGAACAACCAGCGCATTGTGCTCAGAGCACCTCGAGGGCTCCAGCTGCCACGGGCGGGCTCATGAGGCATGAGCAGACATCATTCCTGAACCCGCAGATGCCTGTAGTGCAATCGATGCAGGATGTTTTAAAAATGTCAGGCGCTTGGGGTTCGACGTTCAGTTCGTCCGGTACTAGGAGCCACTAGCAGAGATTGCATTTATTTTTTTTATCAAAGTTCATTTTATGTTTCTAATTGTGTTTATGCAGAAGTTGAATTTTTGTTAATTTATTTTTATTTAAAAATTTTTTTTTGTCTTAACTAATTCGTAAGTAAAGTGAAATTTTTCGAAGTATTTTTTATTTTATTTTCTGAAAACCTTATGTGTCCGCCACTAGGGGGGGGGGGTACTTCCCCTCACAGAACTTCCCAACCGCCCTCAGCGCATTCTTAAATACTTTTCGCAAACAAGACGCCACTCTGATATCTTGAGCAATTTTATAAAATCACGTGGTTTCTTCTGAAACTTGAAACAACTCTTCACGCCATGTGTGTACGTTAACCCTCCCCCCTTCCTTTTGTTCAATACCACGCCCGTCCTTTTCTCAATCATCCAGCGCATCACTTGTGATCGTTCCACCTTTCTTCGAGGAGTCATCGCCACGTCTCGCCACACCGGCTTGCACTGCAGTGCAGTGTGTGGTGTGGTGTGTGTTGTGGTGTGTGTTGTGGTGTGGTGTGGTCAGGGTGTCCACAAGGAAAAAATATTTCGTACCAATTTAGGCGAGAAAAAAGTACTAGATTAGAAAAAAAAGTAATAAATTATAATTTGTTATGGTTTTTAACAATTTAGGAAGTTATTATGACTTTACAATGCTCGAACTTAAATATAACACCACACACACAGACATGCCATAGTTTTTTTTAAAAATAATTACGCTTAATAATAAAACATATTGGAGTTACAATAATATTATTATATTAAAGAAAAATGTACTAGATCTGTACTAGACCACTAAAAAAGTTATAAAAGTACTAGATCTAGTACGAAAGTACTAACTGTGGAGACCCTGCTCGCCACACCGGCTTGTAGTGCAGTGTGTGGTGTGGTGTGGTGTGTGGTGTGGTGTGGTGTGGTGTGGTGTGGTGCGGTGCGGTGTGGTGGCCAGCCTACAGCCCGCCGCGCGCGGCAGGAGTGGACCTGCTCGCGGCGAGTGTTGTGGTTCACTGGCCGGATCAAGGCCAGCCGGCCGCTGCCCAGTGGCCCGAGGGGGAGGAGCCAGAGACCAATTGGCTGCACGCGACAGCCAACCATCCCGGGCCGGCGCTGCGGACCGCGCAGAGAACTTCTGCTCACTAGCTCGGCGAGTGTCCCCGTCTCGCAGCGAGTAGGTAGTGTCAACAAACCCACTTTCCCAAACTGGTAAGAAGAACAAGTCATGTGGTTCGGAAGATTAAAAAAAACACTGCCAAACCAAGCAACAAAAGAGTGTTTTATATTTTTCTCTTCAGATCTAAACAAAACCATTTAGTAAATGCGATTCCAGTGTTTGACAACGCTAAAGTAATTTTACAGTCACAAACACATTTACGTACAGGTTTTTAACGAATTTTCAGTTGAAATGTTGAAATAAATTTTTGTAAAATTTTTAAAGCTTTGCAACAAATCAAAAGACAGATGATCTTTTTTTTTTTGTGGGTAAGTAATGCATCCAAACTAGTGAATTTATTGTGGAACCATCTGACAAAGCTAAGTTTTACACATCAGTGAGAAGTTTATTTCACATTGTCGTGTGTTTGCGGTTTTCTGAAATTTCTCTTAAAAAATGAAATTTTGAAGCTTGCCAAACTGACTAGTTTAAATAACACCAAGAGTTATTTTAATTTTAAAAAATTAACAATTTTCCGACTCTTCTCCTTGTTAAGGGTAATGAAACCTCTGAAGAAGCATTGGAATTACTCTAAGAACAGTTTTCTGTGTTGCAAAAATAATCGCATGGTTCTTACTATATTTTTTAATATGTTTCAAATATTCATAGTACACGCAAATAGTTTCGTCGCAAATAGTTCTGGTGATCTCTGCTTCGTATTTGAGGGATCTTCTTGTTCTACGAGTTCATGAGGATGTTATGACCCCCAGAACGAACATTGTGGGTATTTCCTTCTCACTTAGATGGAAAGTTGATTCATCGCTGAACACCGCACGATCAAGAATGTCTTCTTCCCGCTCAAACACTTGAAGCGCAAAGTTACAACGTACACAAAGTCATCTGGCTTGAAAGCATATAGCAATTGTAACCGGTATAGACGCATGTGCAAACGTGTTCTTTATATCTTTCACACGGTCGTCTTTGGCAACTGAAGTTCAAGACTCGCTTTCCGAACAGATCTCTCAGGACCATGCGGGTAAGATGCTCTGACCGGTCAACGTCCTGTACAGACCCGTTCGGTCGTTCCGTGCTTGTCCCTCTACAAACACATCCGGTCGTTTCGAACTGCCTGTACCGTCGGCGGATGTTATAAGGGATCACAATTAAACTTTAAACGAATCGCAAATTGAACTGAAATTACAGATTCACTCTTAGCAAATTGCAGAACAACGCAAATCGCTTTACGCTAAGGAGTCGCCATTTTGCGTAGGTGGCGCTGCAAGCGAGGAAACAGCAAAGCAGTACCTCGCGCATGCGGTTATCTAAAACTGTCTGAGTTACTCTTTAACTGTGACCTTGAACCAACACTCTACAACACTTACAGTTGATAGTATTATAATATATAACTGGGGCATTCTTTTATGGACGTACTGTATTGTAATACTAAAAGTCACCCAAGTACCAAGGCATATATATGCGTGTTTCGAACAACTTGGGCATCGAATTGAGGCTATTCACGAACTGCTTTATTGACTTAAACGTCTGTGACTTGCTGAAGGTAAAAGTAAATGTTTTTGGATTGTTTTATTTTTATTCGCTGGTTTTTGTTGTCAGGTGATTATTAATGATTGAAAATCTCGCTGATAAAGCAAACAAGGTTTTACAAACCCTTGAAGGGAGTTTTCTCTTGTCGCCATTTGAAAGTGTGAAACTCTTGGGCTATTGCAAGGAGCTGATAGTACTTATCATGAGGACGGCTGTTAATGAATGGGACGCTATGATCGAGAGACGATGGGAAACCCCGGGTATAAGTATGCAACAAAAAAAAACGCTCATTGGTTTCTTGTGAAAACATAAAAAACACTTGCACCGGAGAGAGAGAAAAAACACACGCTAACGAGTTAAAAATTTTGATTTGAATAAGTGCCTGGTCCCGAAACTCGTCTCTGTTATGCTGCATGACAGCAGATAAATCATAATATAAGTCAGGACAACCATTTAAATAATTCGAGCAGGTTATTAGCTGTTTGTGTCGTATATATTCGTTACACATAAGCATGATAATCGCTCTGTGATCGGCCCGCCACGCCCACAGACAAGACTGCTCCAATTACACACATCCGGTCCGCGCATTATCCGCCACGGCATGTGTTCCGTGCTGTGCGATTCTCGCCGTCAACCATGTCGCGTGATCACAATACACAAACTGCTCGAATCGAGTTATAATATTATTTTGCAAATTTACAAGAAAATATTATCCATAAATCTGTCGCGTTTTAAATGCTTCCCTCTCTACTACTCCAGCCGGTTTCCCGGACTTTTCCCTCTTTTCACTGTCTCGCCGATCCACCTGGCAAGATGACAGATATATTACAACACACATTATTGTCAAAACACGTTTAAACAGTAATACATAAAATGCAGAACTGACTAAATATAACATTTTTCTTATACAATGTACAGTCTACGCTGCTGCATTTCCATCATCACTACGTAACATACACTGTCAATCTGAAGACGCCGAAAGACTAAACATTTTGATTATGCTTCAAATAAATACATTAATAATGTAGGAGCTATGGATTGTTAACGGAAGCCTATTTATGATTGAAACACAAAATGGATTAAAAACATTGTTACGCAGTTTCGCACTGCGTAACTATACGACTACCAGACAGCGCCCCTGCCTATCTGTTGGATACCACCCGCAGCACAGGGGCGCGCAATGTTCGATTCCTGCGCGCCGGACGGCAATGCATCGGGGCCGCTCGGGCCGCTTCGACTCCGCCCGGCTTCGCGGGCTTCGTCCGGAACCACCAACGATGACGTACTTCCGCCGGCGGGTATCCAGACTGTTCCTCGGTCGGGCCCCGGCGGACTATATAAACCGGCCCAGCCAACGCTTCTGCCTTAAGTAACGGGATTCGACTGAACTGTTATAAGTTCCCGAACAACACGATCAATGTAACGAGCACTCCTGTGTGAACTTCAGTACGCAGCTACTTCGTAGAACGACTGACGAGGCGAGTAAAGATAAAGACTGCTCGCCGCAATATTGGCGGGGTACCACGGCATACCGCTGTCAGTAATCAGGAGACATTGGAATACGACTCGTTGACGAAAAGTGTGTGTAAGAACGTTAACATTTTAAGTGTCATAAATTTTGTTATTTGAGACTTACACCAGAAACACTGTTTAATAACTTTAAAGTAATCAGCACACGATAAGAGAGAATGTATTTTGAGTTTAATATATATTTCTTTATTATCTGGGTAAACTAGTTACAGATAATATTTAACTGTACTATAAGCGACTTCATGTCAGTTCTCCTTGATTACTTTCTTTCACTTTTCTTATTCTCTAATTGTACATTCATATTGTTGGCAAATGTTACATTTATGTTAGTACAGTTATTTAACGTAATTTTGAATGTGCCAAAAACCAAATAATTTGACGTCCATAATTTAGCTTGCTGTTTGCTTTATGACACGGCATTAATTAAATGTGTGTAAAATATATATGTGATCCAAAATTGTTAATTATATTATTATGTTCACAGACATCGTGGGCACTTGCTGTAATCATCAAAATAAGAAATCAAAAGGTTGTCATATCTGATCATGCGTGTATTGAAGGATGTGATGTTGTTATTACAAGTTTTGTTAATAAAATCACTTTTGTTTCACGAACTTTAGAACCACTTTCTGAGATTCTAACCATTGTCCTCCCGCCCTTCCGGACTGGAGGTAACAACATTAAAATACTACATAGTATGAACAATTACTGAA
Source organism: Bacillus rossius redtenbacheri (assembly GCF_032445375.1). NCBI lineage: Eukaryota > Metazoa > Arthropoda > Insecta > Phasmatodea > Bacillidae > Bacillus > Bacillus rossius. The sequence goes on along the minus strand of NC_086342.1, from coordinate 1,300,711 downwards.
ACTGTTTCGTAACTATGATTTTGTCCATTTCCCTCCTGCGTTTTGTGTTCTGCAATTTGCTAAGAGTGAATCGGTAATTTCAGTTCAACGTGCGTTTCGTTTGAAGTGCATACCGGTTACAGTAGCTGCATGCTTTAAAGCCAGATTACGGTTGGATTGGTCGTAATGGCCGAGACGACAGAGCTCTTTTTCGCTGGCCTCCACGTTCACCTGACATAACCGCACGAGATTTTTTTTCTTTCCTTTTGGGGCTATATGAAATACCATGTCTCCGTTTTTGCCAGACTTGAGACACAGGTCTCCGGACTTGTTAACCAAAGTGTGGGAAGAATTGTACTTTTAGGTTGGATGTGTGCCGTGCGTTTAAAGGAGCACATGTTGAACATTTGCAAGGAAAAACTATGTTAGTAAAACTTCAGTTTAATACATGATTTGTAGAGACCGGAAAAATTCGCGGGTTCATTTCGTGATATGCTAAAATTCAAATATATATACCGTTGTGCTGCTTCTGCTATTGATTCACTGTTAATATGTAGGACTCTTGGCCAATTAGAGACAATCAATAAAAAAAAGTATCCATTCACAAGTTACCCACTTGAGACGCCTCAAAAATTCAGCACCCAATGAACAGGCGCCGTTTGTCCAAGTAGGCAGAGGATCATGGAGTCTATCCTGGAGGTCATTGAACTCGTGAATTTTTCCAGTCTCTAATGATTTGTTGTAAGCAGTCTAAATTAAATATTTGTAATATATAACTGAAACTGAGACATTCTTTTGTGGACACCCGTTTATTGCAGTGCATTGTTTATGCAGAGCTGCGACGTGTCAGAGCCTCTGCTGTGTGCGAGGCAGAGCCGGGCATGTTCTCTGACGATGCCACTCAGCTCCACGAGCGAGGCACAGCCTCGGGCTAATGGCCGACCAGAGAGCTGCCATAAATTACGTCAACTCACCGTTACTCCCTAGTCCGAGCAACGCCGATGCTCGGACAGGTTTTTTTTTTTTTTTCCTCTCACGTATCTCACAACGAGCACACTAAAAGCACGTGACTACGCTCTGCGTCCAAGATAAATCAAACGCCAGTGTAAAAGTAGGCGTTTTTACAAAACACGCTCTTGAAAAAATGGGGGCTTATCGTCCCGTCCACGGCGATACCACTGGAAACGAAAACACGCAACGCAAATGAGCAAGCAAGAACCAGATTGCAAATTCTGTGTCGTCGCGAACTGGAAACTTCCGTGAGTGTGAAATACACAATTGTAATAATAACTCTGGACGTGTAAGATATCAGTGCAACAGGTGTTGTAGCCAGTTTATAAGTATGGAAAACTGAAAAAGGAATGTTAGGTTCCGTAAATGACTTGTTTGTCCATTCATCAGGACAAAACTGTATCTTCTATGGTAAGACATTTGCACAAATGAAAAATGCAAGGCATCTTGAAGTATATCACACTGCTTTTAATAACGAAATAGAGAACTCTCAGCTGTGTGACGTATAAGGGATCAAGTGTCGTGTGAAACTGCTCTGAAAAGACTGGTCGAGAAATGTAAAGGACTTGCTTCGTAATCCAGCAAGACTGAAAGAATCTAGAAATACCGAGGACCAGTATGTGTTTGCCTTGTAGTAGAATGAAATTTTTGTAATAAATAATGTTTGCGAAAAAGTGTTGTTTTATTTTTTCAACCTGGCTGCCATAATGTCATAACATGGAAATATTATATGCTTTAGTAGTAGCGGTAGTGAGGGCCAGAATGCTGCTAGTACCCATGGGAGAAAGACCTGTCGCCATTTTTAATTAATTTACCTCGCCAGGATTCAAACCAAGGACTCCAAGGTCAATAATGTAAGTGTTTTTATTTGAATTGTGTTAAATTTGTAGTTAAATTATTGTTTTTTTAATTTTTTTATTTTACAATTTTTGGTTAAGAATTAAGGATTTTCAATATGGCATGCATGACTTCATAATTCAAAATGGTGGAAAGTTATAGAATCCAATATGGCTGCCGTGACATATTTCAAAATGGCGGAATCCAAAATGACAGAAGGTTCTACTCAACAAAATTGCAGAATCCAAAATGGCGGCCGGGATAAAGGTCATCCGAGATGGCCACCGTGACATCACAATCCAAAATGGCGGCAGGGTCCTCTCGGCCCCTTCTGACGAAGCCTGGCGCCGAATCCCCATTCCTACACTACTTGCAATCACGAAACGGTATGAATCCTTCCGTTCGGCTGACTCTCCTGGAAGCCCTGGTCTGCAGTCGTATCTTCAGCGCGAATCCTCGAGTGTTATTGTCTGCGTTCAGCGGCCACAATGTTCTCCTCACACACGACCACGGTCCATTCTTAATGACTCCTGGCGGGGCTGCAATTACCCGCGGCCGTGGCGGGGTCACCGCACATTAGCCCCTGGAGGGGGTGGGGGGGGGGGGGGGCGTCCCACGACCTCCGAGTGGCTGATGAGGCCTCGTGCCCCGAGGTTCAGGGAGTTACATTTATCACACAACAATATCTAGCTTCACTCTGCTCCCTTTCTTCTAGAGTTATACATCCAACACATTTTTTTTTTTACGTTGTCTTAGGCATAAATGCGTAGGTATGTATTTATTTAAATACTTCATAAAACTTCAAACGCCCTGGAAAACTACATAAAACATGACATGAGTCGTACATATGTAATAATGTAACAATTTATGGAATATTTCTAACCACGGTTCTCGATGAAAGTATTTATTGTAATGATTTATTGCATGTAACTTATTCTGAGTAATCTCTGAGTTCCAAACTCTTCAAATATGTTTTTTGGACATAGACTCTTCATTATACGTAGAGAAAATATTGCTTTTCCTTATACTAATGTTTTTCGTCTGTATTTCTCGCCGTGTCCTCCTATCACCAGGCTTCTTGATTCTTGTTCATCGTTCGTTTTTTTTTTATCCATCTATGTCTTATTCATATACTTGGTGATTATATTTTCGAGAGAATCCTCTTTTTTGTCATGTTCTTCTTTCTAATTACCTGAGTAAGTGCTTCAAGATACTGCCTTCCTTCCTTCTTTTCTGTTTTTCTTAATTACTGTATCCGGAGCGGAGAGAGAGTCTCGTTCTTCATTCTTCTTACCTGTGAAGAGCTTCAGTTCTTTCCTCTTCGTTTTCGATGGTGCGTTCGAGTACATCCAATACGTCGAAATACTCTAATATTTTCCATGTAAGTTCAACAACATATCTTGTAGGATATGAACAACGTCCAGTAATTCATGAATATAAAAGTGACTGTTCAACATTGTATCGTGTTCGAATGCCTTCTACTTTACCTTGTTCAAACAATTCATGTTCTACAGGTTGTTCAGTTATTTCTGCAAACTGTCATGCGCTATCGTCTTTCACACTTTTGTTAGTCCTAACAGAGACCGTTCTTTGTGAAGAGAGTAAAGGTCTCTTCATATGTGAGTGGTTAGCAGACTTACAACACACGCCCGCCCCGTATGTCAGAACACTGAGATAGACTCCATTGTAGAGATTGTATACTGAAAGTGAAAAGCGCTGAAAAGTCCCCCCAAGGCCGCAGCCAGAGGGAAGATACCTCCCTTCCAGGATTTAAAAACTATTAAGCAAATACGTAAGAAAATTACAGCAACATGGCTATCTTAGGAGGATTATTGTAATCCACAGTGGGCTACCATGGTGTATTTCCTACCCAGCATAGCCGGACGTGTGGCAGTAGTCTATATTTCTAGCTTGCTTGCACACGCATATCTTTCGTACAAACTTCACATGTATAATCCATGTATTTAATAACGTTGATATACATGACTTGTTTTAACGAAACCATCAGACAGTTGAATTAATATGTTTAATAATAATAATAATAATAATAATAATAATAATAATAATAATAATGAAAACCAAAATATGGTATGTTTAGTTTTATTTTCACAAGCAAAATTATTACTTATATTTCTATGTGTAAACCTTGGACTTCTAGAAGTTTACTATTCCCCGAGATCACGGTTGTACCGGGACCCGCTCCTTCAGCGACCTGTGAGACTCGCGGCAGTTGAAGCGCGCCGCCGCAGCGGGACGGGCGCCGCAGCCCCTCCCGGGCTATATCCTCCCAGGAGCGCGTAACTGCAGCAGGCAGCCGGGAGGTAGTAGCCGGGCTAGGTAGGGGGGGGGGGAGGGGGGTGACAGGTAAAATGATGTTCGGTAACTTTCCTGGCGGAGGTGGGGGGAGGGAGATACGGCGCGGAGGGGAGGACCAGAGAGAGGGAGGGAGAACTCAATAACAAAGGAACAGCTCAACACCAGTAGCTAGCGCTCTCTGCTCCTCTCGCGGCGCCGTGTGGAGGCTGGGCGCTCCTCATCTGGACCGCCCGCGGGGGTCACGGGGGGCGGGGGGGAGGGTGTCTGGACTCGAACACGAGGCGACCTTGGCTCGGTCGGGGCTCGACGGCAGGACTCAGCCTGCAGCCCTGGGCCAGACCTTTCAATATATATATACTGTATAGAAGTCGCCAGCCCAGGTTAAAATTTCTAATACGGTTTTGAGGTAGTTGGTTAATTCACCGCCGCAATCGCCACCATCTCTAGGGCATCGACTTGTGGTGGTCCCTAGCGGACAAGTGTCGAACTCTTCAAACACCCCTTCCCCCTCCCGTTGAACGATCTTGAGCTGCAGTGAATGATTGGTGGGGGGTGCGGGGAATGACAGCGGGCGACAGGGCTGCGCTCTTACGTGTAAATAATAACTAAGACGATACAGGGCGTTACGGCAGCGCACTGCAGCGGTGAAGTTCCCAATCTGCTCATCATACGCTTCTGAAAAACGTTGAGTAAATCCTATCCACTCGCGACTTCTATACAGTATATATATATATATATATATATATATATATATATATATATATATATATATATTCAAAGGCCAGACTGACTGTGGGCTGCTTCACTGACTGCCGCTGATGCCAGTTCTGTCAGTCGACCGCTTCGTTCCCGCCATGAACTTCTCTGCGACAGTCGACCGCATCTAGCGGGAAAACTGCAAACTATTCGTGGAATCTCGTGCCTGACATCTGGCGATGTAATGAATGCTGAACTCACGCGTTCGTTCCTTTTTATAAGCTACGCGCGTCGGTTAAATCAAATTATTAAAATTATGCACATTATTTTAAAGTTTAAGACCTACAGAACTGTTAAAGATACTTAATTTTAAGTTATGTGTAAAGTAAAGGCCGTGTATAGTTCTTATAAATTCCTAATATTTAGATTAAAAAAGTTCTTAATTAAAATTTTAATAAAAAAAATTTTCAGAAAATATTTATCATCACAATTGAAAAATTCAAAGATTTATGTACAATATTTTGTCATAACTTTTTTTGATGTGACAACGTCTAATAAATCGATGAACGCCGGCTGCACGCACGAAAGAGTGTCCCGTTACGCACATTGTCCCGTTTCTCTGTGTCCCGTTACGCACATTGTCCCGTTTCGCTGTGTCCCGTTACGCTCATTGTACGCTTGCGCCGATTTCGTCAAAGTTTTGTAATGACGTCACGTTAAACTATCGTCCGTAAACCGACTTTACAGACGATTTTTTTTTACCTACAATGCTATTCATGGGACAAATATTTTCCCTCGTAGCTGTAAAACTATGAATCTTAGCCTTAACACACAAAAAACATCTAGAAGTCAAAGATACGTTGAATATTTATTTTAAAAGAGCGGGCAAGCTGCAGGATAGGACATGGGAACGGCGTACTTATTATTACAATCCTTTGTCTTCTTCGAAGATAGGCGTCCATCCGCTGACGAAGTAATGTCATACCTAAAACATTATCGTTCACTCTGTGTTTCATCTATACTAGGATTCCATCGCCTACTCTCAGCTTTGAATATATATACTGTATAGAAGTCGCGAGTGGATAGGATTTACTCTACGTTTTTCAAAAGCGTAAGATGAGCAGCTTGGGAACTTGACCGCTGCAGTGCGCTGCCGTAACGCCCTGTATCGTCTTAGTTGTTATTTACACGCTAGAGCGCAGCGCTGTCGCCCGCTGTCATTCCCCACACCCCTCATCAATCATTCACTGCAGCTCAACGTCGTTCAACAGGAGGGGGAAGGGGTGTTTGAAGAGTTGGTCACTTGTCCGCTAGGGACCACCACAAGTCGATGCCCTAGAGATGGTGGCGATTGCGGCGGTGAATTAACCAACTACCTCAAAACCGTATTAGAAATGTTAACCTGGGCTGGCGACTTCTATTCAAAGCTCTCAGGTATACCTCGTCTGAAACACCTGGTTATTGCTGGTGGATGCCCCGTCAGACCGTCTAGCTGGTTCTCTGCGCGCTCGCCCGGAAATACCTCACCCACCTACTGGCTTCCTAGCCAGCTCAATGACTCGCTGACTCGCTGACTCACTGACTCACTCCCACACGGACCACTCGGTCGCGCGACTGCATGGCGCCAGGCAGTTGCCTGAACAAGCCGCCGAGTGGCGCTACTGAGGCCCGTGGGAATGAACAAGGGGTCGTTACCACAACGCCGAAATACCACAACGCCGAACGTACAATAACGCCGAATACCAAAACGCCGAATGCCAAATTGACCGCAACCCGACAGCTAGAAAACTGATGTGTACCACAACGCCGAAATACAGTAACGCCGAAAAATGTTGCTGCAGGGAGGGGGGGGGGGGGGGCACAGGAGCAAAATTAAAAACAACTGAATGAATTTGTGTGCTAACCTTACCCAACCTAACCTTTGTGGCAGTCCTGCAATGACATTTTTCGGTGTTAATGTATTTCGGCGTTGTGGTAATTCCGCGTTGTGGTACACTGCAGTTTTCTAGCTGTCGGCGTTGTAGTCAATTTAGCATTCGGCGTTATGGTTTTCGGCGTTATTGTACGTTCGGCGTTGTGGTAATTCCGCGTTGTGGTACACAGCAGTTTTCTAGCTGTCGGCGTTGTAGTCAATTTAGCATTCGGCGTTATGGTTTTCGGCGTTATTGTACGTTCGGCGTTGTGGTATTTCGGCGTTGTGGTGCGTCCCCATGAACAAGCCGCGGAGAAGCGCCACACAGGAAAGCAGTCTGGTCGTCGGCTCTGGCGAGGAAACTCTCCACCTTGTTGTATGTCGCAGGCAACAGCGATCACTATGGTTGAACCCAGCAACATCGAAGATAGACTTGCAATCTCACCAAGGTGGATATTAATATTTTTATTAAATATTTTTATTTATTTTAAGAGACTAGAAAATTATTTAAGCTTTAAGAGTATTTAAATTAAACATTGAATAAGACATTGTAGTTACTTTGTACAAAACTAAAAAAAAAACTACCCTCCTAGTTTTTGTAACTATACACTAACATACTTAATTACAACCCCTAAAAAATAATTATACTAGTTATCGAATAAATAAAAATAAAAGTTCAGTCAGAAATGCATACATGAAACACAATAACAACGCAAACATGTAGCGAAAACTTCTTACTAGAAACAAATAGTTCTAAAAAATTTTAGCCTTGATGTATTTTTTTTTGTAAAAAAAATAATTTAAAAAAAAAGGTCTTCACATATATTTGAGTCATCAGACTCGGCTCTGGATGCTGCTGCTGATGGTGGTCGAAATTGCTGAAGCTCATTCGTGCCTGTCGGACACACTGGTGTGCTGAATGAGTTCTGGTTGATTGGCATGACTGGAGGTTGAGGTACATTTAAGCGGGACAAGCCAAAAAAAAAGAATAATAATATTAGAAGACAACTTAAGTGTATCGTATTAACATGTTTATATTGTTCTCTTGCGTTATTTCATGTTAATAAAATTTGCTGCTCTCACAACACAGTTTTCTTGTGTCGCTCTAACTAACTCCCTTGTTTTCACTTACCCGGGGGCAACAACATTACCGAAGGTGAAATATATTAACAACAAAATGAGAGCTGCTCGTAGGCCTACCATATTATGAATTACTTAGCAGTTTTGTGCAGGCCCAAGTTATAAAAGTAACTGTAAGAATACAACAGGTTTTTAATACAATAAATTCAGGGTTGCATGGTCAATGTTTTAAAATAACTACGATGCGTGAGTATTTATTGAATATAGCCGGTCCAACAAAAATTAACCTTTTTTTTTTTTTTTTTTTTTTTTTTTTAGTCCAGAAAGGATTGTTTCGCTTGTATATAAATCTGTTAGTGCTCGTCGTTTTATTACTATCGCGGCGGGGTAAACACTGCGGAGTCTAGGAAGTCACACTGTAGGCGTAGCAGGCGGCTACCGCGCTGCGGCTTGCGTAAATAAAAATGTTAGCCCTGCATACATCCTCCCAGGTCCACTCGCGCGAGCAGCACGCGCGCTGTATTTACGGCCCCTGCGAGATTGTCGGTGATTTACCGTCGGCGCGCAAACAAGCTCACCGCAGCGCTCTGGCAGTGTTCCCGCTCCCTGGGCGAAGGAAGTGTCGCGGCAGGGTCGTTACCACAACGCCGAAATACCACAACGCCGAACATACCATAACGCCGAATGCCAAATTGACCGCAACGCCGACAGCTAGAAAACTGCTGTGTACCACAAAGCCGAAATACAGTAACGCCGAAAAATGTTGCTGCGGGGAGGGGGGGCCACAGGAGCAAAATGAAAAACAACTGAATGAATTTGTGTGTGTTTCTTAAATGTATCTTAAAGCCGAAAGACCACAACCTAACCTAACCTAACCTTTGTGGCAGTCCTGAAATTACATTTTTTGGCGTTAATGTATTTCGGCGTTGTGGTACACAGCAGTTTTCTAGCTGTCGGCGTTGTCGTCAATTTGGCATTCGGCGTTATAGTTTTCGGCGTTGTGGTTTTCGGCGTTGTGGTTTTCGGCGTTGTGGTGCGTCCCCGTCGCGGCTGCGAGGTGTCGCTCTACCTGTTGAGCACGTGGAGGTGTTGCTTCACTTGCCGCGGGCGGTCGCCTGGGCGAAAGCCCGCCGCTGCGCGCACTCTTGCGAACACGCGGACACCGAGGTTACCGAGTGCTCTTGACTCCCCGACGTCATGAGTCGGCACGGCAGGTTCGCTTTCCTCGATTTCTCCCGAATCGTGTTCAGCTTTCGAGTGCTAGAAGATTATCGGCCGCCGCCGTTTGTTCATATGCTCGGCCGGGAGCGTGTGACAGCGGTACCAGGAACCATTATGTTCCCAAAATTACTCGCCATGCGGGAAGTCAATACAAGATTGCGACCCCATCACATTGTTCGAATCATCAGAAACGACGGCGGGGCGCGAAGTGTGCGATTTTAAGATTAAAGGTGGCTCACGGTCCAGACAGTAGTAGGTAGATTATCGGAGGAAAACCGATTCTTTAAAATAGTGAACGATTCGTTCGCTCAAAGAATCAATCGTTCACTTGGGAGGAATCGGTTACGGATGACTCGCCACTGCCAGCCAGTGACCCGGTGACCCCCGCGAGTTGCCGCGCGCCTCTGCACTGCCAGTCCCGGGGCTGACCCCAGCAGCCGGCTGGTCGGTCGGCGCTGACCCCGGCTCGCGGATGATGATGATAATAAGATAACCTGAGCAGTCAAGGCCAGCTGCTCAGCTAAATATAATAAATCACCATCCCCCCCCTCCCGGGCCAAACAAAGGAGGGCTGGACAACACGCGAGATAAACGTAAACAGTCAACAGATGTGAAAACTTAAAACTTTGTTTTTAAATGTGTAATATGACATCATTTATACGTCAAATGTATGTAAGAAAATGATTTTTTTGTATTATATCACTACGATTTCAGCATTATATCATTTATCATTACATATGCGCGGCTGAAGAAGTTTTCACTTCAAAATTCATTTCCCTCGAAATTAAATTAAATTAAATTTAACTCAGGCCATTTGTAGTCAACCAAGCTTCGCAGCGAATTTTTTTCAGAGTCAGTTATTGACACAATCCCCCTTCGAAACTTGTTATTTTACAGGAAATAACCAGGAGGTTGTGGGGCCGCATTCAGCGGGCCTCGGGGTTCGATGCCAAGTTCGGGTGTTCGGCCCCTGGGTCCGCCACTGACGATGATGACATCCCTATTAGTCAAATTATTAGACAGTCACAGGTGTTCCTCGCCCCCTTTTCTTTGTTGACCCAGCGCTTTTAGCCGTTAGGCCCTACCGCCCTGGGGCCCCCATGGGCTTGGATGCGGATACGCCGCATACGCAACCAGAAAGAGCGTTAGAGCTTTTGGCTATGCAAAGAGACTGAGGCTACCCATCTCAGTTTATGCATCACCTCCGGCCCCTTACTCCACTCAGCTCACCAGCAAGTTGGATGCTCCCTTAGCCCTCTGGAGTCATCACTTCTGGCGCCTACCCCAGTCTCCCGCCTCACACTGGGACCCCTCAATCACCCAGCGAACCCGCGGTCAGGTGGAGGTCTACCCAACCTCTGCCAGCTGTCCAGGCTGGTAACCGGAGCTGTCCTCGTCGCTCACAACGTCAGCACTTCAATGGGCTAGGGAACCCTGATACCTGCCCCTAAAGCACTCGGGGCACCACTCCCAAGTACGAGTCCTTCCCAACAAGAATCCTGGGCCTTAAGGAAACCTCAGCGGGGCACCATTCAAACATGGTGGATTCTCCCCGTACTACGACCAACTTTTGGTCTACTCGGCAGACTGTTCGCCGGTAGCTTGACCAGACTATCACGCTTCAGAGTGCAGCCACGGGGTGTCGTCGTCAGTCAGCAATGGCTGCTGGAGGTTGCTTCATTAAGCGACTGATCTGGGACGACCACGGGGCCTGAGCGGGACTTGCGGCCGCAGAGATGCGCCCCCGCAGCACGCGCCGTGGCATCCCCCTGCCTTCCGCCGCGCGCGAGTCTTCCGCCTCACGCCGCGCAGACGGACTATGCTCCTACTACCAAGTTACTGTTCAAGGTTATCTCTACAGGGTTATTTTTTTCTCTCCTGACTCGTGTGTTCGCATATCCGTTTCGTTTATCTCGCCCTAGGAGACCTTGAACCAGTGCGCACTTATCAGCCCAGCGCCCGCCTCGCAGTGTCCTTGTGGCGAGAGACACTGCCCGGAGATGGCTTCTGGCGCGGGCGCTCTGGATCTAGAGCGAACAGGAACACCGCGGAATCATCATTTCTCTTTGGACCGCGAAAAGATGTCTGCACTAAGGTGTTCTACGAAACAATTTTTTTTTTTTTTTTTTTTTTTTAAGTGGGCCGGCCGTTTGTTGAAGAGACCAGCCGGGCGAGCATGATTCTCTTATCCACCCGTCAACAGGATGTCCACAGTTAGTACTTTCCCTACTAGATCTAGTACTTTTATAAGTTTTTTAGTGGTCTAGTACATTTACGCTCAGATATAGTACTTTTTTTTCTTTAATATGATAATATTACAGTAACTCCAATATGTTTTATTATTAAGCGTAATTATTTTTAAAAACTATGGTATTTATAATGTACGTGTGTGTGGTGTGATATTTAAGTTAGAGCATTGCAAAGTCATAACAACTTCCTAAATTGTTAAAACCATAACAAATTATAATTTAGTACTTTTTTTTTCAAATCTAGTACTTTTTTCTCGCCTAAGTTGGTACGAAATATTTTTTTCCTTGTGGACACCCTGTCCGTCAACCCCGTCACACAGTCGGCGACGTTCTTTCTTTCATTTAGTACTGGAAAATAATTCTGTCAAAAGTGCTCAGTAAAATATTCTCGTGAAATTTAATGTTTTGCCTCATTCCTGTACACTTAGAAAAAATTTACACGCGATACATGCTGGATCTAAAAAAAAAAAAAAAGTGATATTGATTTCTGAACAAACTTTGAAACTATTCGTCTCCGCTAATAGTTACGTGGCATGGATATATAGCCTAGTATTGTATGTTTCGTGTGAATAAGTTACATTGATTCTTTGTTTCTGTTATTTTTAACAACACAATAATAATTTCGCCAAAATATGCCATATTAAAAAATAATCTTCAGGCAAGCCGTTTAAGTTTGTGATATTAAATAATAAAAAGAAATAAAGTTCAGGACATAATCACGTAATATTTGTAATAAGATAACGTCAAATTAGTAAATTATTCATGACAAAAATTAAGTGCAAAACACATACAAGCGTGTCGTTCGCAATAACTTCTTAAACAGCGAATATTTCCTAAGGCATTCCATATACGAGATAAAATATTTTCACTTGTAAAAAATAAAATACGAGAACAGATAAGGTTGAAAATACACAATAATGCTGCTGGTTAAATTACCCAGCAGTCTGCTGATTATTTCACACCCTTGTTTTTAGCACATTTCAAACTGAAAGCATTTCTTTCCTCCCAAGATTGAGTGACTTTTAGGTTAGGACTACTCCCCACTTACGTTGTTTGTCCAGAGATTAACATACCTTTTTTTTTTAGATACATCATGAAATTTTTGAGTAGGGGCCTATGTAGTATTGGGGCCAAATATAGAGTTTTACGAGAATATATTATGGAGCACGTTTGAAATAATTATTCCCAGTGTTAAGATGAAAGTGAGGGGTTAAACGAGCGCCATGCGCGCGACGGGCGGAGCAGAAGGGATCCATGCCGATCCTGCCGGAGCTGTGTGTCCAGGGGCCACCGCTGTTTGCCGATCATAAACCGCCGCGAGGCGAGGTTGACATAACGGTCGCGTCCCTGCTCGCGACGCCAGCGCTCCTAGCGGGCCTCTTGCGTAACGCCCGGCGGCACAGTTACACTGATCAGCATCTCGCCTCGACTTCCTGGACCGAGCCCCGTGGAGGCAGCTCCCGGTGAGCTTCACACGCGCAGAGTGGGTGTTTACCGAGGTCCCCCCCCTTCACCCTGCCCTGCTCCACATGTCCGAGCGGCGTCTGTTTGCGATGAGAGCGTGTTCAGTAGCTCGTTTATCACGTTCAGTTTATAATCTGTATGTTTAGAACACTGAAAATTGCTAAAAACCCGTGCTTTTTGAATAATGTTTTAGGGCATGATTGTTGAAAGCACTCAGGTGTCTTGCATTACAACTTTATCTTCATTTGTCTGCCATACCTCGAGAAGACTGCGCGCCAGAAGCACCAGCGAGCGTCGCTGAAACCGGGCTATCGGCCCGAACGGGGTTTGGGCGGAGAAAGGGTGGTGGCTTGACTCAGCCGGCGTAGTACCTAGTACCTTTGAATATATATACTGTATAGAAGTCGCCAGCCTAGGTTAAAATTTCTAATACGGTTTTGAGGTAGTTGGTTAATTCACCGCTGCAATCGCCACCATCTCTAGGGCATCGACTTGTGGTGGTCCCTAGCGGACAAGTGTCGAACTCTTCAAACACCCCTTCCCCCTCCCGCTGAAAGACCTTGAACTGCAGTGAATGATGGGTGGGGGGGTGCGGGGAATGACAGCGGGTGACAGTGCTGCGCTCTAACGTGTAAATAACAACTAAGACGATACAGGGCGTTACGGCAGCGCACTGCAGCGGTGAAGTTCCCAAGCTGCTCATGATACGCTTCTGAAAAACGTAGAGTAAATCCTATCCACTCGCGACTTCTATACAGTATATATATTCAAAGGCGCCACAGAATATCCCCGAGTCATGATTATTTTTACAGCGTTCGCCGTCTCGGTGAACGCGCAGTGTGTGAACTTGGGTCATCGGCGATAAAAATGCATGCCGTACACCGTCGGCATTCGCGCGCCTCGGACGGTAGGTAAACAAGGAGACGAGGCTGTTTGCAGCGCAGTCCTGTGTGCTGGTTCGAGGCCTCTGCGCCTCATGACCTCGTGGCCTCTACGCCTCGTGCACTTTTATAACTCGGAAGTGAATTTGAAACTATTTCTGGACAAACGATACAGTCATAGAGAAAACCGGAAGTACGTACAAAGAACAGAAAAACAAACAAGCCGATGTCGATGCATAGCCAGCACAGAGAATTCCTTGGAAGGAATCAAGGGCGTAGCCAGGGGGGGGGGGGTTAGGGGTTCTAACCCCCCCCCCCCTAGCCCCCATTTTTTTTCTTATCTGAAAGCAGGTTAGCTAAAAGCCTGGGTGTCTTACTGCTATCACCGGCCACTGCACTGGAGGGGAAGAGTAAGCGAGCCCTACCGATTCTCCTTCCCTTCCCCTACCCCTGTCACGAGCAGAAGCTATAAGGTTCACCATGACGGGTCCCAAGTTTTCAAATATCTTACACCTGTTGTATTTAACCAGCGCGGTAATTATAAGCAGTTGGTGACTGGGTAACTCTTCAAGGTAAAGCTAATTGTTTCCAGGAATAGGCCAGTTCTGCCGAAACCCAACCATTTTTATTCCTTTTTTTTTTTGTATTGTCGAGCTTCGAGCATGATTTATGATTTTGAGTGGACGTGGACAAGGCACTTGGATTGATTACAATATCTTTAATTAAATTCTTACTTCATCACTCAAACAATTTTTTTTATTAAAAAAATTAATAATATTTTTACCATTACAATATTTTAAAGTTAAGTACCGAAAACTGCTCCAATAGCACTATTTTACACCTTAAAATCCAAATTTTTCTGGGGGAGGACCCCCACCCCCACCCCCCGCTTTAATAGGTGGGGGGGGGGGGGGGTGGACCATGCTTCTTAACACCCCTCCCCCCATACACAAATCCTGGCTACGCTACGGGAAGGAATTAGTGAGAAAAAATGTTATCACAGCACAGACGATTATAGTGAGCTGACGACGAGACATTAGCAACACGGTCAGTAAATGAAGACAAAAAATAAGACAAAAACGGAATTGGACACCACAACGAAGACAGCACAGACGAACACAACAGTTGCGACGTTTCGGGAACTGTGATCTGTTCCCGTCCTCACACAAGAACAAGACTACTGACTGGAACTAATATCTGTCCCCGAAACGTCGCAACTGTTGACTTATGTAGCCTACTGGGTTCAACCGTGCGTCTCTTATGTTGTCGTCGTGCAAAATTATAGCTGTGTTTTACCTCGGTACATAATTATTGAAATGTCTTGTTATTAATAGTGATCGACTCTTGCAAGTAGTTTCTCCTGCGAAATAATAATTTGTGTTAAAATTGAATTTTTTTCCTCAGAATTTTTAAAACTATAATAATACTGACTAAAGACACTTTTATGCTCTTGGAATATTCAACATATAGTAAAAAAATAAAAGTGTTTAATATCATAGATCATATATAAAAATAAATATTTCTAACGCAAACAAGCCTGGTAAGTAGTATGAATGTGGCAACAGTTGACGTCCTTCGCTCCGTACTGCAGTCTGAGCTAGAAACACGCTATAGTTCGTAGAAACACGCTCTGCGTCTAGGTGCAACTTGATATTTAAAAACTGTAACAAGGGCGTGATACTGGGCGAAGACCAGGCAGCCCATTGGCGGTCTTGTGGGAGGTGAGAACCCCCCCCCCCCCCTTAAAAAAAATCCAGACCTTAAACAACAAACTGGAATGTCAATGAAACAATTTTGGCTCCTAATCTTTAAATTTGGTTATTTATCCTTTATTTTTTTCTACTTGTTAAATTAGTTTCTGTTGACACGGCGTCGGAAAAGCGTTAAAATTATATTTTGACGTGACAACGTCTAATAAATCGATGAACGCCGGCTGCACGCACGAAAAAAAGTGTCTCGTTACGCACATTGTCCCGTTACGCTGTGTCCCGTTACGCTCATTGTACGCTTGCGCCGCATCTATCTCTCTTCCACTCGATTGGAACAACCATCGATTTTACTTTTTCGAGGCACATTAAACTTGAAACACTCCCTTTCGTTTCCTAATTTTCCTATCATCGTCCTATCCTTAACAGAATAACACAGATTGGAAGAAGTTAAATAGCAAACATGTATAAAAGTTATAGTTAAAATAATCTCTTCGTTAAAGTAATAAACATATTTGAATTAATGAGTGCAAATAAAAGTAAATTTATCAATTAAATTGTAGATTTCATTACTCTCCTTTGTATTCATACAAAATGATTCAATTTTATTCATAAAAGTATGCAATCGTTTCATCAATGTTTTGTTATGACGTCACGTTTATCGTCCGTAAACCGACTTTGTACAGACAATCAATTTTTTTGAGGACCGTTTGGTTTTTGTAATGTTCGGACACTCCGTCGAACTAGGTGGCATCTCACGCGCCCTGCCCGGCAACATGCAGGAGGTCGCTACCGCGCTGTTGCATCACTACCGAGAGCGCGGTAGTGATCCGGCCCGCGGCCGCGTATCGCCGACTGCATCTACTACGGCCCGGGGCAGGCGCACAAAAGAGGCATAAATATGTGGAAGGTGTAAAGGCGTGTTAAAAAAGGAATATACGAGAGAATTAAATCCTCCCCATTGTGGAATGACACGTCGCAGTACGAGGCTCTCCGAATTTATGGACCGGCCGCCTGGATTTAAACCCGTCCCCCCCTCGCGCGCGACAAGGGCGTAAGTCACGCAGTAGTACAGGCGAGGCCAAGAGTCGCGCAGCGGTACAGGCGAGGCCAGTACATGAAGAGTACTTGTTGGAATCGCTTCAAAGTACGAAAAAATTAAATGAGAGTAGAAACCTAACGTACGAATGTAACATTTTCAGTCGTAGTACATGTGATCTAACACAGTCGAACCCAGGCCATATGCCACAAAAAAAAAAAAAAAAAAAGACATCGCCACGAACAATAAGAAACAACAAATCTTAATATAGGCCAAGCGAATCCTAACCACGAGAACATCTTTTTTCGATACTCGGCGAACATTTTAAACGGCTCATGTACAATGTCAGGCGTACAGACCAGGCGTCTCCGAAACACGAGGTCAATCGTGACCTGACTACAAACTTGACGATCCACAATCTACAAAAACGAAGCACACTTGGAAGCACATTCACAAAAAGGAAGCACTTTGGTTCTAACGTTTAACGCAGTAGTGATACGATCTCATCAAACGGATATGATTTCATCAAAGAGATACGATACCATCAAGGGATACGATATCATGAAGGGATAATATCTCATTAAGGGATACGATCTTATCAGCAGGATACAATCGACGGAAAAGAGTAGGATCGGTGGGATACGACTGCTAGGATATGATTGGATACTAAAGAACTCAAAACTCAGTTAGAAATAAGATTACAAGAAATAAAACTTTTTTTAAATCCAATTTATACACATGCAAGAGAAACAAGTGTTTATTGTATGAAGCCATCTTTGCGGGGAATGAAGTGAACAACACGCATGCTTGTCGAGGGACGTATGTCTGTAAGCGCTCTGTGGCCAGCAGGCGAGGCATGTGCTGACATATAAACGAATATAGAAACGAATTTCAATGATTAAATGCATGAATTGTAACGAAATAAATCAAACGAAAGGACTGAAATGTGTGGAAATGTTATCTTCTTGAACATATTAATATGAAATACTAAAATAATCTGAAGCGATACAAATGGAAATGAAATAAATCCACATATACAGAAATGAGTCGGAAACCTAATACATCAAACAAAATCACTGGATACAAAATAAATAAAATTATTTGTACCCAAACGTAATTAAATAAATAAAATGAAGTAAAAAAAATCAAAAAGCATCCAAACAACCCATTTATAACGAAATAAGTGTACTTTAATAGAAACGAATTTCAATATATATGTTTATATGTAGAGAGATAGAGAATTAAAAAGAGATAGACAAAGAGATGCTTCAAAACATTGATAAAAAAAAAGCATCGAGGCATACCAAGAATTAGCTAGTAGAAAATAGTTTTGTGTCCTATAAGTGTTAAACGTTAATAGAATGTGATAGCTAAAACGTGTTGAATAAATGTATTTAATGTTGACTCAGTAGAAGTTGATTTGCTGTCCTCCTTATAGCTGGGACTTAACTGCATGCTCCCATTAAAATGTTCAGTCCCAATGTCGATACACATCCTCGCAGACATATGTAACAGTGGTAATGGTTCCAAGGTGTGAGGAAGATGGGTGCGGGGTTCGAGTCCTCCCCTTGCTCCCAGAAGTCGTCTAACGTATTTTCCCCGGCTGGCAGATGTACTTCTGCGGACCCACTTCGCGAGAATGTGTAATTGGCACAGGCCAGGGGGGTCAGACGCTATCAGCGCGCCAGATGTGGCGAGGTCACGTGACATGGGCCGGCTCGGGGCTCCACTACGACCACTCTGCCACGTAGCCACGTAGCTACGTACGGGCGAGTATCTCCCCTCCCCCTCCACAACTCCCCCCCGCCCCGCGGCCTCCTGAACCCGTCAACCCGGCAGCTTACTTTTTCTTCTGCGAGCCACAAAAGGAAGCAAAAGGCGTCCCAGCTCGCAGCGCGCGGCCTGCATGACGCTCCGCTCAAGGCTACAACGATTCCCCGAGTGTGTGCGTGCGTGTGGGAGTGAGGCGGGCAGGTCCGCTGCCGCGTTGCCAAGTCTCTCCGGGTCCCTCCGCCCGCCGCGCCGCCGCGACTCGCTCTCCGCGCTTCATCGTCCATGGCTTCAATCTCTCGGCGCTTCATCGCTCATGGCTTCAAACTCTCAGCGCTTCATCGTCCATGGCTTCAATCTGTCAGCGCTTCATCGCCCATGGCTTCAATCTCTCAGCGCTTCATCGCCCATAGCTTCAATCTCTCAGCGCTTCATCGCCCATTGCTTCAATCTCTCAGCGCTTCATCGCCCATAGCTTCAATCTCTCAGCGCTTCATCGCCCATTGCTTCAATCTCTCAGCGCTTCATCGCCCATAGCTTCAATCTCTCAGCGCTTCATCGCCCATTGCTTCAATCTCTCAGCGCTTCATCGCCCATAGCTTCAATCTCTCAGCGCTTCATCGCCCATGGCTTCAATCTTTCAGCGCTTCATCGTCCATAGGCTTCCACTCTCAGCGCTTCATCGCCCGATACTGCATCGCCATAGCTTCATCTCTCAGCGCTTCATCGTCCATGGCTTCCTCTCTCAGCGCTTCATCGTCTATGGCTTCAATCTCTCAGCGCTTCATCGTCCATGGCTTCAATCTCTCTGCGCTTCATCGTCTATGGCTTCAATCTCTCAGCGCTTCAATGTCTATGGCTTCAATCTTTCAGCGCTTCATCGTCCATGGCTTCCACTCTCAGCGCTTCATCGCCCATGGCTTCAATCTCTCTGCGCTTCATCGTCTATGGCTTCATATCTCAGCGCTTCATCGTCTATGGCTTGATATTTCAACGCTTCATCGTCCATAGCTTCATCGCCCGATACTTCATCGCCATGGCTTCCTCTCTCAGCGCTTCATCATCCATGGCTTCATACCCCTGACCTTCATCACCTGATGCTTCAACTCGCGATGCTTCATCGTCCAACGTTTCATACCCCGATGCTTCATACCCCTGACCATCATCTGATGTTTCAACTCACGACACTTCATCGCCCAACGCTTCATACCGTGTTGCTTCATCACTTGACGCTTCATACATACCCTGTTGCTTCATCACTTGACGCCTCATCGCCCGATTCTTATTCGTGGACATGCGGAACTGTCGTGTTTAGAGAAGACAGTTGAATTTCGCGGAAGTGTTTCGTCAATATATCTTTTGAAACAATGTAGCCCCTTACTATTCTTACTATTCCTGTGGTTGGTAGGACGATTTCTAAATAGGGCGTGCATGTTTACAGGATAATCACGAAACTGTGCCGCAGTTTAATTGGCTGCCCTCAGCGGTCGCAACCAATAAAGAAAGAAAAAAAAACAGAATAGGCATGAACACAGTGTTGCCAAGTCTATCAAGCAGTTACACTGTCCCTAATCATCGGGAAAAAGTGTTCCAACATAGTTTTAAAGCCAGTACCTTCTGACTCCCACGGCTGTATAGCACGCCCTTATCATGGCGTGGTTATTCTCAGCTGAACATCCTGTAATGCAGTAGCTACGTCCTTATGGGCCAAGTTACGCAACGAGCTTATTTCTATCAGAAATGTTCACGACATTGACCCGATGTAAGATTTCACATGACTAGCTGTCTGTTATAGCACTGTGGCATCGTCTGTGTTTCGTGATCGGTTGCGTTTATTTCACATACACGTCCACTGTCGGCACACCAATCACACACAGAAACTCTGCGCGGAAGCAAACGAGGTTGAATGGCCGAATACGGCAGTGGCTTCTCTCGCAGACGGCCGCCAATCACAAGGAAGAAACTGCTAGTGCTGACATACCTTGTTGCTTTATAGTGTGCGTCAGCGAAAAACATGAACCCTAATAATTAATTATGAATGTACATTTCATCATAACAATGATATTAAATCATTAATCGGTGACTCACCAAGGAGTGAGAAATTCGCACAACATTGTCATGGTGATTGTTGTATTTCGCGGGGAGAAAAAAAATAACTGCTGTTAAATTTTGACTTACTAAGTCCATTTAACGCTTGCAACAATTTTGGCTCTCCGCACTCGACTGGATAAATAAGACTTTTGATGTACCTCTGAACACGCGAGAGCAGATATCTCGGCACAAAGAAATTCCTCGTCTGACGCAACACTGATGTAGCGACGAGTCGCACACAGCGGGAACCACACATAACTAGAGACCGGAAAAATTCGTGGATTCATTTCGCGGTAGGCTAGACTACAAACTCGTTCACCTTCATTCTGAGTCAGTGATTGGACCACCGTTTACTTGAAGGACTCTAAGCCAGTGAAAAACCTTCAGCAAAAGAAGTATCAAATTACAAGCATCCCAGGTAACACGTGTCACGAGTCATTATCCAATGAGCAGGTGCAATTTGTCCTAGTACATAGAGGACCTTGGGAGTCTGTCCTAGAGGTCATTGAAATCGCGAATTTTTCCAGTCTCTACACATAACTTAGAACAGTCATAACTTAGAAACCTTGAAAAACTCCACGTAACTCAGAACTGTTATAAGTTAGAACGATCGTAACTTAGAAGATGATATCTTGTGTGTTTCTAAGTTATGTTTCTAAGTTGTGACAGCACCCCACACACAGCTAGTGTCTGCGAGCTGTCTTGGAGGCGGTAACTGTCCCACCGCGGCCTCACTTCGCCGACCAGGCCGAGCAAGCACAGTGTCTTCAACTGCTCTGTTGTGGGCGTCCGTCGCCAACGCCGCCGACGAGACCTCGAGGGCGACACAACCCGTCAAACTGTGACTGGGACTCGGCGACTCTGTGTGCTGCTGTGATAGAGCCGTGCGCCTGGGCGCGCGGGGAACGCAGCCCGCCCTGCAGAGAGCGAGTAGCGCGGGAACCTCGGCACTCTCCGGAGCCGCTCGGCCGTCCTCGTGTCCGGCGGGGAGCTGAGTTCCGGTTCCACGGGCCTCGGAAGCTTCTGGCGACTGGGTGTGAATGTGCCCAGGGTTTTCCCTGTGTCTATGCAGGTTTTACCTGGGCCCAACCTATCTCTAGTTATAGTCTAGATTTAAGAGTGAGGGGAGTTAGTCATGGCGCCAATCGCTGCCATGGCTGGCCAATCCCATCCTAGCACACGATGCATGCACCCTCTCCTTGCATGGCTAATCCCAGCATGACTAGGCGTATAGGCTTCGGCCTGAGACGCACCTAGGTCCCTCCCTAACCCGGACCCCTCCAAAATACACTTAGTTTTAGTTAGGTTAGGAAAAAAAAAAATCGGAGAAGCTTGCCCGGTGCGTATAAACAGTACCGCCGTCGGACGAGGCGAGACGGACATCGGGGAAGGAGGAGGCTACACTGCTCGAAGACACCGTCAACGCCCTCACGCCGGCAAAACACTCGCTGCCGTCACTTGCCTGAAAGAGTAACCAACCGGACTGAGAAATTTTCAGTGAGTCGCTCAAGTTTGTATCAACGTCAGAAACAGAGACAGAACTTTGTAGTAGAGTGTGTGGTAAGCAGTATTCAAGTTGAAGTAGCACAAGTGGTAAGGTACTGGAAGAAACAAGTTAATGCTGAGGGAGCGAAGTTATTACGCTATCACCGTCACGGTGTGACGTAGCGTGACGTGAATGACGTTTACTGAACTTGGACACTTTGTCACCTTACAGCATCTTGTGATACGGGTCTTCACTGCAATTGTTAGGGACCGGAAAAATTCGCAGGTTCAATGACCTGTAGGATGATTTCCATAGTTCTACGTACACTCGGTCAAATGCCACCCACACGTTGGCTGCTGTCTTGTGAGACGTTCCAGCGTAGCAGCCTGTGATACGATAAAGCTTTGGTTGGGTGTTTCTCATTGGCCTAGAGTCATCCAGGTGAGTTTTGAACAAATAGCAGAGGCAGCACTGAGGTATAACGATTTGTATTTTAGCCTATCGCGAAATGAATTCGCGAATTTTTCCGGCCTCTAGCAATTGTACATATGGCGAACAAGTGAGAGTTGCGGTGCGTGTGTTTTGGAGTCGCATCAGGGGTACATTGGCAAGCGTGACGCAAGCGAAGACCCGTGCAGAGACCCGCTAACACCTGGCGGCTCCCTGTAGCAGGGTGGCGACCAGACGGGAAACCAACTGCGAGGTGAAACAGACTTTGCCGGTCGAGTCTAGGCGGTCGGTCATCTCTGGGCCTCGCTGGACTGGCGGTAAGTCCCGTCAGCGGGTCCCAGGTGCTGTTACCGACAGCCTTGCTGCAGGCTCCTGTCGGGGAGCTGCTACTCCGGTGGGCGAAACAAGGCGGACGTTGCGGGAGAGGCCGCGCCAAAAAATACTGCAGATCGTTGTTAAACTAAAAGGAAAACAAAATCCGAGAAATACAGTATTATAAGTTTGATTCGGTTCTTTAATCAAATGAATTTTCGCAACACATTACTTGCTGATTGACTGAAGAACAGCGAGGCGTGTAAATCACGTCATCTCCGCCGCAGTAACTCCCACGGAGAAAATCTCTTGCTTGCTTCCCTGGAGCAGAGACCTTCTAAAATAAATTGTTTTCTCGGTCCACTGCTACAAACTGGTTTTAACGTAATCTTTGAATTATTTTGACGAGCAGCGGAAAGCTTGTAAATATATATTTTTTTTAATGTTTCATTTTGAACGTAATACTTTGTACATATTTGAGAATAATTTGCATAGTAATATTTGTTTTAATCCATACAGCCCGCAATGTTTTTGATGTTAATATTTACGAATGCAGCTTTGATAATTTTGAATACGATGCAGTGCAGGTATTTTGTTAATATTTAGATATTATATAGGTAAAGTAACTTTTTGAGGCTTTGGAAAGCACTACTTCTTGTTGAATAATTTTAGTATTTCCTGCCTCTACTTGTTGACAGCGTAGTTATACAAGCACTGCCCGCGTAACCAGAGCGTGCTGTATTGGGCTCAATGCAAAAGAGGCATTATAGAGTAGACGATTTATCGTTAAGGGTATTGTGAGATTTGTATTAAGGGTATTCCTTACGAGCATATTTCTAGTCTGTTCAGGAGTATTATTATTATTGCGCACTGTGTTTACCAGCATTTATTATTTGTAATTCTAAAGTGTTTACAATAAATGTGCATATTCAGACATTTAGTACTACTCACTGCCGCTAACCGAATCCTCTCTTGTTCATCACTTCCTGCCTTTTATGGTGGGGGGAGGTAACAATATGTTTGTCATATAAAAATTAACGTTTGTTTGTTTGTACCTTATATGTTTCTAAACCATCCACCCGATTACGATGAAACTTAGCACATTTAACCTTTGAAACACGAGAAGGGTTACTGTCTAGGTGAGATAACGTACAATAGGTAGCGCGCGAGTCGTATCGGGTAGTTACCAGTAAATATTTTATTACAGTTATTTTGTCTATGGTCCGAATAATAATGATGGCGCGCGAGTCGCATCCATGGAGGTGTTAGTCTATGGAGTGTCTGTTCTGAAGTTGAAGCCAACTTGTTAGCAATTGGATAGCAAAACATATCGTAACTCCATAAAGGCTAATGTATACATACAAAAATGAATGTTTGTTTGTTTGTCCCATTCAACCGATTGAGATGAAACTTTGGTGAGTTGTAATGCGCATGTCCGCGAAGGTTCCTGAGTTAGTACAACAATTTTACAATAGGTGGCGTGCGAATAGTTTTAACAAATGTGTGTATTTCATATTCTTAGTTTAGCGGCAGTTCGCGTGTTTTCGATGTATGAGTGTACACGCATGACATAATTTAATTTAATTTAATAAATAAAAAAGAAAGATCGAGAGAGATAGAGTGATAAAGAGAGATAGAGGGAAATAGAGGAATAGAGAAGGATGAAACGTTTGAGACAGCTGAGATCAAAAATAAACTTTCATAGTGTGACATGATTCAAAACATTTTTGAGGATATCTGTCAAAATATTTTCCCCCTACAACTCTATTGTCAAATATATTGGAGTCAAAGGCGTAATTCGGGGGAGGGGGGGGGGGTGGCAAAGGGTGGCAGTTTCCACCCCATTTTGAAATAAATATATGTCAATAATTTACAACTTACGTGATAAAAGATCAGGCAAAAAAAAAATCAATTAAAAGTGGGCACACTCTTGGGTTTTGTGTAGATGATAATCTACTTTACAAATGGTTTGGCTAGTAAATTAGGGCAAATAGAGAATGTTAGCTGTTATTGTGTGATTTGTGGTGAAAATAGTCTAAAAAAAAAAAGCTTTATTAAAAATATACTAACAGTTTACTGCTAGGCTCAGACTTGTCGCTCCATCAGGCAACACCGCCGCAGGGTGAGCTGCAACTGTACCGTCATCACAGCCACATGCGGGCCTCGAGGTCCGAGTGCAAGATCCGGGCATCGAACCACAGGCCCCCGGGTAGAGTTCCAGGCCGCGGATCGCCGCCCACTGCATCTATTTGTGGAAATAGATATTAGGTTTTAAGGGGCCCGCCTACCTGGTCACACACACGGTGTGCAGAGCTTCTGGAAAAACAACGCGATTTCAAAACTACTCAAGATATCCGAGTGGGGTATGTTTACGAAAAGCATTTAAGAGTTCGCTGAGGCCCGAAAAGTACTTTTAATTTTGGATCATGTTTTTAAAGTGTATTTCTAGAAGAGTTAAAATGGCTGAAACGCATGTTTTCAGAGTAATTTTTAGGTGTAAAAAAAGTGGTACAGATTCTTGAAAGCACTTAAGGGACTTGCATTACACCTTTATCTTCATTTCCCCGTAATATAAAAATACGGTCACCGCACAAATTTCACAGTTATCAATTGACGACGAGAAGACTGCGCGCCAGTTCAGAGCCTGGCGCTTAGAGGCGACACCGCGCTGGAAGCACCAGCGAGCGTCGCGCTTATCATCCCGCCTCACTAACACACACACACACACACCTGATGAGGCGGGCCCCTTAACGGTGATGTAGATAACGGATGTTTGGTGACCCTGAGGTGTTGCAGTCGGAACTCTCCACGCAGCGCCCCAGTCAGAGAGCTGACCCCGGCACGTGTCGCGACCAGAGCTGACCCGGCGCTTGGGCGCTTGTCGCCCCCAGGCCGCGCCGAGGTGCTCCGCAGGCCGGCTCATCGCTGACCCGGGGGTAGCGCTCCAGCGGGGGGGAGGCGAGTGTCACTGACTTCCGAGGCAAGTTCAAGGTTAGCTCCCCCCCCCCCCCCTGAACACAGCGCGCTCCACGCTCCACTCCCAGAGCCTGCATCACCCTCCCCCCCCCTCGCATCACCCTCCCCAGTCCTAACTGTGACACGGGAGTACTCGCTCTCGCGAACACACCGATACGATGTCGGCCTGAAATTATCGAGAGATCGGTCTGTTATAATACAAAAAAAAATTTACCGAAGCTTTACTCATTATAAAATTACTATTTAATTACACATTATATTGTGTTCTTGATATATATATATAAGTTTATATAAATTAATTACCTAATACGAGTTTAGCTTGATTTGTTCCTTCTGAAGCTTTCGTTCCACCATTCTATGTATTTTTTTTTAAATTTATTTATGGGTTATTACTTAAAAATATTTATTATTATCAAGTTCGATAGTAGGTATCGAAACATAATATCGATACAAAAAAACACTAACAATCAATAGCATATTATCGATATGTCGATGTGTCGTCATTCCTAATCACCAACTCCTCCATCGCCATGCCGCAAGCTATGGCGTCCCCTCCCACGCCAGGAAGGTCTATGTGTAACGGAAGAAGCAACTGAGAGGATTTAAATTTGAAATGAGAGCCGCTGGAGAAAGGAAACCCGACGACAAGAGATGAACCCCGAGCTAACCGACATCCCGCAGCGCAGTGCTGCGACCTGGCGGCCAGTCATCGATGCTGGGTGACTGAATGTGCCGGACCACGGAATGCCGGATTAAAACATTTTACAGTACGTGCATGCCCGTGAGGTCACGGCAGCGGGGCTGGACGTCGGGCTTATCTCAGACGCGGAGAAGCGACGAGTGGGGAGGGGGTACCCGGGAACACGCTCAGGCGTGTGGCAACGTCCGTCAAGTTTCTCACCACGGGTGGGAGGCAGGGTAAGAAGGCGAGACCATACTGAGGGATGTTTCCTTGATTTCTACCTAACATTTAAGAATGTCGGTGTGCAGAAGACAATGTTGTATTACATAGAAGGCGGGAGGGTTGCATAGACGCCATGTTTTCACTTGCACATTTATTCTGCAGTACACTGAGAGAAAGGTTTGTTTGCCTCAACAAAATATTTGTTTATATATGGCGAAATAAATCTGCTTTGTTAATTCAAACAAATATTTTGTAGTAGGAATGATTATGTTGACCCAACAAAATGATTTTGTCAACTCAAATGTATATTTGGTTAGATGTAACAAATCATTTTGTTACCGAGTTTGGTTAAGCTAACAAAAGATTTTGTTCCGCCAAGTAAATATTTATTTCGCCATATATAAACAAACATTTGTTTGATTAAAACAAACCTTTTTCTCTGTGTATGCGTGTATATAAGTTAAGAGTTACGTAGACGTCTTTCAGTCTTTACCAAAAAAATTGTTGTGGTTCTCAGTATTCGAACTATATACGCTTGATTGGAGTAACGAGTGCTTGTTAAACGGTGTGTATTCTTCTTTCTGAAGTTACACTTTATCATGAACTAGCTGTTCGCGAGGACAGAATAATTCACACAATTTATTTTGATAGAAAAGACATAGTTCCTACTAGACAAAAACAGCATTTTTTTTTTTTTTTTAGACCAACATCTCATACCTCCGCGTTTGCGAGATTCCGGGCCTATGGGGTGTAAAATGCGTAAGTTTGATTTTAAGGGGAAAAAAATGCATATTTCAGAATCTACTAGATTTAAGGGTAAGATATTAAGAATGAACATCTACCATAACTTTAAAGAGTTACGAATTGTATTTTTTTTTTTTCAATTTTCTGGAATGCGACTTTTAAAGGTGTGAAAAGGCGGTAAGTTCTCCGTAGCCACTAAAACTGAGTGTGAGCAATAAATAACTCAAATAAATCAATTACTTAGGATACTTTTACCATTTTACTAAAGTCGACCCCACATGCAGTGAAACGGGAATATGTTAGTTTTGATATTAATAAATTCTATAGGGCCTATCGATGTAAGTTTAGCTGGAGGTAATAAACGGAAAAAACTGATGTGTACATTGTATTTTTTCACAGTATGTTTTTTAACTTTACCATTTTTCTATTTTAGACCGCAAAGGTTAAGCAAAGTCGGTAAGTTTGGTTTTATTACAAACGCAATATCTCTGAAGCATCAACCTGGATGTAAGTAAGCTATGCGGTATGATTTATAAACATGTAAAATCTACCAACTCTATTTTACTTCTTCCTGAAAATCTACTTCTTAAGGGGCGACAGATTGTAAAAATGATTTTAAAATTAATAAATAATATTTCTGGTTAGTTCAAACTTAATTTAAGATTTAAGGTATTGGTAATTACTTATAAACATAACTTAAACTACCTTCTCTTATTCAACATTCTCAGAAACACTACCTCTTAAGTTGTAAAAGAGGTGGCTATTAAAAAATTGTTTTGAAATCCACTAAATCTATATTGGAAAATACATTTAAATACAACATAGATTTTTGAGATAGGTAAAAAATTTTTAAATGTTGTTTAAGTAACACTAAGTATTACAAAAATCAACTAATATGATAGATAAGAAATTTGATAACTGTAAATTTCATATAAAGATGCAATTTTTCAAAAATATTAAAATAATTTATCAGTAATAAGGTAAAATTAT
The DNA here is from genome assembly GCF_032445375.1 of Bacillus rossius redtenbacheri. Lineage (NCBI taxonomy): Eukaryota > Metazoa > Arthropoda > Insecta > Phasmatodea > Bacillidae > Bacillus > Bacillus rossius. Next base: position 1,272,597 of record NC_086342.1, on the reverse strand, counting down.
TTAACTTTTCTAAGCCTAGATATAACAAAAAAAAAATGAGAGTGTAGATGTATACTATGGCATAACCTTAAATTAAATTAAATAGGCGCGTGTTTCACAATATTTTTTTTAATTGGTTGCCTCATAAAATGGAAAGGAGGTAAGTGTAATTTCATCAAAGTAAAATATGGGCTATCCTCCAACTCACTAAAACGGTAATTTTAAAATCAGATAATCTATAAAAGAAATTTAAAAAAATTGTTTATGCTTAACCACTTTATATAATATCATTTTTCAAAGTTTTTTGTAATTAATTCAATATTTCAAACGTCTGGCAGTTTAACGCATCTATTTTTTTCGTAAAAATGAATGGAATTTATTACGCGTTTTTTATTCTTAAAATGGTGCAATATCAGCAATACCCTTATATCAGCAATGCCCTTATACCAGCATTACCTTTATATCAGCAATACCCTTAAACTGCGCGAGCGAATCCGCGGGTTGATAGCTAGTACTAAATAAATCCGTGTGTCATTATTTAAAATAGCCTGAATTTCCAAATAATGGCATAAGAGATTTTTTTTTAGTAAAGTCCTTACTTAAAGAAAGACTCGCACACAAATTTTAACGTTATATTTGTTTTAAAAAAGGTGGTTGTCTGTCTGTAAAGTCGGTTTACGGATGATAATTTTACGTGATAATGTCATATCAAATTTTTTAAATTGCTGCTTTTAAAAAGCCCGCCTTAACAAGTGTTCGATATAATAGAAGATTTTCTCGCACGGTGGTTGGCCGGTTCTTGCATGCTCGGCGCAGGCGGAACGTGACAATGAGTCATGCTTTTTCGTGCGTGCAGCCGGCGTTCATCGATTTGTAAGACGTTATCACGTCAAAAATTGATCTGCTTACAGGAAACAAGCAGACTCCTGGTCGGCACCGAGAGAAGGCAGGACGTCACCGGCAGCCCCGCGGCATGCCAACGAGCGGGCCCCCGGGGGCAGTGACCGGGGGCAGTGGCCTGGGTTCCGGTCCAGCGGCGCGGAGGCCACTGTTCCCCGCGCGGCAGCTACTCTACTGCGTGCTGCGACCCAACACTTGTCGCTCAACTACGCACGACACCTTCAAGTCACAACACACACTTTTTAACTTAAAAAAAAAATTAGTTGTCTGTAAAGTCAGTTTACGGACGATAATTTTACGTGACGTCATAACAAAACAATTGATGACATGATTGCATACTTTTATGAATAAAATAGAATCATTTTTTATTGAATTATCACTATTTCGTATGGATAGAAAGAAGGAGTGAAATGAAATCTACAATTTGATTGATAAATTTACTTTTATTTGCACTCTATAATTCAAATATGTTTATTACATTAACGAACATATTATTTTAACAATAACATTTATACATGTTTACTATTTAACTTCTTCCAATCTATGTCATTCTGTTAAGGGTAGGACGATGATAGGAAAAGTAAGAAACGAATGGGAATGTTTCAATTTTAATGTGCCTCGAAAAAGTTAAATCGATGGTTGTTCCAATCTAGTGAAAGAGAGATAGATGCGGCGCAAGCGTACAATGAGCGTAACGGGACACAGCGTGACGGGACAATGTGCGTACGGGACACTTTTTCGTGCGTGCAGCCGGCGTTCATCGATTTATTAGACGTTGTCACGTCAAAAAGTTGTAACGGGAAGAATTTTTCTTGCCACTAAATATTTACTATCTTCGAAAGAGTATCGCGATGGGAGCACGCACTGTTAGAAATTACAGAAAATTCACGGACTTCTTCGACGAAGAATCAATCTCAAATAAACGAAGTGGTCTTCGGAATGTCAGATAGCTGGATCTTCGTAGAGAACACTCCTGATCCCGACTTATAGTTGAGTGTTTCGCTGTGGACATGGTAAACACACTCGTGGAAGGGAAAAAAAAAATACTTTTTGCTGTGTATTCAACAAGATTCTGAATGTTTTGTTGACATAATAACATTTTCATTGTTGAGTTATGTCCGAAATACGTTAACACAGTCCCGAAAATTTTCGCAGATAACAGTAATTATATGAAGATCCCTGAATAATTTGTAACCAACGTTCTTAGTAAATCTGAATTAAAAAACCAACAGTCACAACTACACATTTCGCCACTTCTGTATTCACAGAAAACCTGCATCTCGAGCAACTGGAAGTTTTGACTTGTCCAGCTCCAGATTTTCCGTGACGTTGAAGCAATGCAGTGACGAACTAAAGGAGACACGCTGTTACTGACTAATGTTCCCATTTATCATTCATGTCAGGTGAACGTGGAGGCCAGCGAAAAAGAGCTCTGTCGTCTCGACCATTACAACCAATCCAACGGTCAGGGACTTGGACGTTCAACCACTCTCGTACAAAGAGATATCGATGTTGAAGGGCTCCGACCTTTTTAACCAAACAAAGTTTACAGATTGGCCCTTTACTAATTGAGGAAAGAGACCATTTTTTTAACGTAGGTGGTGCTGCAAGCGAGAAAACATCAGAGCAGTAATCGCTCATGCGCTCTAGTTGTGACCTTGAACAAACACACTACAGCGCTTACAGTTGATATTATTAAATTTTATAATTGTGACATTCTTCAAGGACACGCTTTATAATGTATGTAGCTAAGTTTTGAATACAAATATAAATGATATAGGTCTGTCTAACACTTAACTGGTATTGAGGTAGCCTTGCCTAGCGGAGGACTAGCCTCGCCTGGCGGAGGTCTAGCCTCGCGTGGCGGAGGTCTAGCCTCGCGTGGCGGAGGTCTAGCCTCGCGTGGCGGAGGTCTAGCCTCGCGTGGCGGAGGTCTAGCCTCGCCTGGCGCAGGTCTAGCCTCGCGTGGCGGAGGTCTAGCCTCGCGTGGCGGAGGTCTAGCCTCGCGTGGCGGAGGTCTAGCCTCGCGTGGCGGAGGTCTAGCCTCGCGTGGCGGAGGTCTAGCCTCGCGTGGCGGAGGTCTAGCCTCGCGTGGCGGAGGTCTAGCCTCGCCTGGCGGAGGACTAGCCTCGCGTGGCGGAGGTCTAGCCTCGCGTGGCGGAGGTCTAGCCTCGCCTGGCGGAGGTCTAGCCTCGCCTGGCGGAGGACTAGCCTCGCCTGGCGCAGGTCTAGCCTCGCCTGGCGGAGGTCTAGCCTCGCCTGGCGGAGGTCTAGCCTCGCCTGGCGGAGGTCTAGCCTCGCGTGGCGGAGGTCTAGCCTCGCGTGGCGGAGGTCTAGCCTCGCGTGGCGGAGGTCTAGCCTCGCGTGGCGGAGGTCTAGCCTCGCGTGGCGGAGGTCTAGCCTCGCGTGGCGGAGGTCTAGCCTCGCGTGGCGGAGGTCTAGCCTCGCGTGGCGGAGGTCTAGCCTCGCCTGGCGGAGGTCTAGCCTCGCGTGGCGGAGGTCTAGCCTCGCGTGGCGGAGGTCTAGCCTCGCGTGGCGGAGGTCTAGCCTCGCCTGGCGGAGGTCTAGCCTCGCGTGGCGGAGGTCTAGCCTCGCGTGGCGGAGGTCTAGCCTCGCCTGGCGGAGGTCTAGCCTCGCCTGGCGGAGGTCTAGCCTCGCCTGGCGGAGGTCTAGCCTCGCCTGGCGGAGGTCTAGCCTCGCCTGGCGGAGGTCTAGCCTCGCGTGGCGGAGGTCTAGCCTCGCGTGGCGGAGGTCTAGCCTCGCCTGGCGGAGGTCTAGCCTCGCGTGGCGGAGGTCTAGCCTCGCCTGGCGGAGGTCTAGCCTCGCCTGGCGGAGGTCTAGCCTCGCGTGGCGGAGGTCTAGCCTCGCGTGGCGGAGGTCTAGCCTCGCCTGGCGGAGGTCTAGCCTCGCGTGGCGGAGGTCTAGCCTCGCGTGGCGGAGGTCTAGCCTCGCGTGGCGGAGGTCTAGCCTCGCCTGGCGGAGGTCTAGCCTCGCGTGGCGGAGGTCTAGCCTCGCGTGGCGGAGGTCTAGCCTCGCGTGGCGGAGGTCTAGCCTCGCGTGGCGGAGGTCTAGCCTCGCCTGGCGGAGGTCTAGCCTCGCGTGGCGGAGGTCTAGCCTCGCGTGGCGGAGGTCTAGCCTCGCGTGGCGGAGGTCTAGCCTCGCCTGGCGGAGGTCTAGCCTCGCGTGGCGGAGGTCTAGCCTCGCGTGGCGGAGGTCTAGCCTCGCCTGGCGGAGGTCTAGCCTCGCGTGGCGGAGGTCTAGCCTCGCCTGGCGGAGGTCTAGCCTCGCGTGGCGGAGGTATAGCCTCGCCTGGCGCAGGTCTAGCCTCGCCTGGCGGAGGTCTAGCCTCGCCTGGCGGAGGTCTAGCCTCGCCTGGCGGAGGTCTAGCCTCGCCTGGCGGAGGTCTAGCCTCGCCTGGCGGAGGTCTAGCCTCGCGTGGCGGAGGTCTAGCCTCGCCTGGCGGAGGTCTAGCCTCGCCTGGCGGAGGTCTAGCCTCGCGTGGCGGAGGTCTAGCCTCGCGTGGCGGAGGTCTAGCCTCGCCTGGCGGAGGTCTAGCCTCGCCTGGCGGAGGTCTAGCCTCGCCTGGCGGAGGTCTAGCCTCGCGTGGCGGAGGTCTAGCCTCGCCTGGCGGAGGTCTAGCCTCTCCTGGCGGAGGTCTAGCCTCGCGTGGCGGAGGTCTAGCCTCGCGTGGCGGAGGTCTAGCCTCGCCTGGCGGAGGTCTAGCCTCGCCTGGCGGAGGTCTAGCCTCGCCTGGCGCAGGTCTAGCCTCGCCTGGCGGAGGTCTAGCCTCGCCTGGCGGAGGTCTAGCCTCGCCTGGCGGAGGTCTAGCCTCGCCTGGCGGAGGTCTAGCCACGCCTGGCGGAGGTCTAGCCTCGCGTGGCGGAGGTCTAGCCTCGCCCGGCGAAGGTCGCTGACGTGGTATACGCCGTGTTGTCGTCGCACAGAGGACACCAGCGCGGTGACCGCAGGGAGGGGCGGGAACCAGGCCTCGCTTTAAAGACCTTGGAGGCCCGGGCGAGTGTCCCGCGCGGTGCCGGGGTCGTTGCTTCTCGCTGACCGCGGGTTGTCGACCCGCGCCTGGTCCCGCGGCCAAGCCACGCACGCCCCACGACGTGTGTTTAATAACACTCCCCTCCTCCTCCTCATCCTCCGGCCCGGGAGAGGGGATCCCCCCACTCCCCGCCCCACCCCACCGGCAATCTGCCGGTCCTTGAACCCGCGAAACATCCTCCAGCGCTGGCGGCGGTGCTGGTGGTGTTGGGGGGGGGGGGGGGGGGAGAGATTGCAACACGTGTTCTCATCTGACCGCGGTCGACGCGCCGCGGGGAAAAGGCCAATTAAAAAAAAAAAAAAAAACAACCGACGGAAATCTATACGTGAATGAACCCCCTTGTATCGAGTTCGCGCCCTCGCACTCCAGTGCCCGAGGCTGCTACACTCTCAAACATTCTCACCTTCACGCTGGTTTTGCGAATTGTCCAAGGAATCTTCGTGAATCCACGGGCACTAAGTTCACTTACTTTTGAGCAGGAACCAACAAGAATAACCTCGGTGTATGTACAAGCAGAATAATTAAAAAAAAAAAAAAAAAAAACTGGTTAAGACTCACGCAAAAAAAAAAAAACACACGTATTTCTATCACGCGTGTGTTTGTATTGTCTATGGCCTGAACAGAACTCTGGAAGTCGGATATTCGGCGTAGTTTCCACACGGAGGATCAAATTATTTGAAATTACGAAGAATCCTTCGCTTAGTCGAGGTGCACTGTTCGTAGCCAACACGCTCCAGGCAAGCCGACCACTGCGCCCGCGAGTCACAGCTGGTGAGCTGTGGACAGGTCTGGTCTTCTGGCTGCTGTGCGCACGGGGACACTCGACACATGAGGCGGCGACCACCAAAAGGACGGGTCCTGAATAGGAACGCTACATCAAACAAGACACGCAGGCTAGGCTGTATCACTCCAGGGAAGTAGCCAGGGGTCCGGACCTATCCATTCAGGATTTAGAACAATAAAAAAAAAAGCAAAGACAGAAAGAGAAAATAACAACCTAGCTGCATGTGTGTCACAGAGAGATTATTGTAATCCCTAGTCTTTCCTCCCCCTCGCGGCCCGCCATGCCTCACACAGCTTCACACATAGAAGCGGCAGGAGTTCCTTTTAATGTCGGTTCGTTTACGTGTTACTGTAAGCATGTTCGTCATAAAAAAACTGGACATGTGTGTAAACGTCGGTGTTCTAAAAGGCTACTATTTCCTTAGATTTCGACGTAATAATCAATTTTCTTTAAACAAAATTCAATAATATAGAAAACATAATGGTTGTACGGGACCCCCTCCTTCACAAATGCCTGGCTACGCCACTGGTCGCTCAAACTGGATATCCGGGTTTTTTTATAGGTTTTTTTAGGTCATTTAGGGGAATATTCACCCACCACGTGAGTGTTTTAGGTATCTGCGGGATACACACATAAATTAGAAATACACAACTTAGAACAGTCAGAACATAGAATCTCCAAAAAAAAAAACACATAACTTATAACTGTCATGAGTTAGAGCGATCATAACTCAGAAAGCACAACACCGAACCACACAACTAAGAAACATCGAAACTCAGAAAATCATAACATACAGAGTGAGCACAAAAGAAGTATACAAAATCAAAAATTCATAAAATCTAAACAGTACAACATACAGGCTTCGAACCTTATATAGTTCATAGAGAATCTCTGGAAGTTTTTTTTAACATATTAAAGGGATTCGATGTGTGCTCCTCTTGTCACACGGCAAACGTCGAGACGATATTTGAACTCATCCCACACCCTGCACAACATGTCGGTAGTGATGGACTCTGCCGCAACTGCAATTCGCTGTCTTAGCTATGGAAAGGATTGCGGTAGGGGCGGGACAAACACCATGTCTTTGATGTAACCCCACAAGAAAAATCACAAGGGGTTAGGTCTGGTGATCTTGGTGGCCACCTGCACCACACGTCATCACCAGCACCTGCTCGACCGAGCCATCGCCCAGGCAGATGTGTGTCGAGGTGTTCCCGTCGTACAGCCAGGTGGAAGTGTGGAGGTGCACCATCTTGTTGAAAGATAAAGTTGTCGGAGTCGTCTTGCAATTGAGGCAGCAACCACAAAGAAAGCATGTCGAGGTACGTAGTGCCTGTGACAGTCTTCTCCAAGAAAAATAAGGGGCCGTAAATCTTCTCCCTCGACACTGGTGAATCTCAATCATGTGCGATGGTTTCATGGGGGTGTTGTGTTCCCCAATCACAAACATTGTGACGATTAACTCTACCGTTTGTGTGAAATGTTGCTTCATCGCTAAAAAAATTACCTCTTTGATAGGTTTTTCGTCATTCTCCATTCTTGCCAACATTTCGATGCAGAATTCCGATCGTGCTGCATAATCGGTGGGAGTGAGTGCCTGAACCATCTGAAATCTGTAAGGTTTCATGCGCAAGCATTTACGAAAGATTTTGGAAATTTTTGTTTGTGGGATCTGCAGCTCATGACTTTCGCAACGTGTTGATTTTTGTGGGCTTCGGAGGAATGCAGCTCGAACACGATCCACAGCTTGCTCTGGCGCAGGAGGGCGACCAGGACTCTTGCCTTTGCAAATGCAGCCGTTCTCTTCAAAGTTTTTGTACCAGGTTGATATGGATACTCTAGTGGGTGGTTCTTGACGAAAGTGTGTGCGAAACGCTCGTTGCACAGCCGTTACACACCCCGTTTTTGCTAACTGCAGGACACACCAGCTCTTCTGTTGCGATGTAGGGGCCATTTTCTACGCTAGTACTGTCTGGCGGCGGCAGTCTGCAAAAAATGAAGTGCGTCTTTACGTCAAAAAAACTTCCAGAGATTCTCTATGAACTATATAAGGTTTGAAGCTCGTATGTTGTACCGTTTAGATTTTATGAATTTTTTATTTTGTATACTTCTTTTGTGCTCACCCTGTATAACTAATCATAACTTGAAAAACACGTAACGTAGAAACACACAACGCCGATCCACGTAACTTATAATCCTCATAATTTAGAACAGGCATAACTTATCAAAATTCTATCTTGTGTGTTTCTTTGTTATGAGAGCAACCCGGTGACTGCCTACCATGAAGATGGCGACTGCGATGTCGACCGAAACTCGTGAAATGTTCGCCCAAGACGCAGCTCGGACCCGCACGCCAGACAACATGAGACACTGGTCAGGGAACCACGAGGCAGTGAGCAGACTCCAGCGCCGCTAGCAGCTGGCATTCACGACATCACGACATTCCCAGCTGTACACGACCTCGCAGTCCCTGGGCGTGCTTTAAAGGGAAGCCTAAAATGCACATCAAGTTCTGTCCCTGCCCGAACACGCCCCAATATTCACCTTCGGCCAACCTCGGGTTTATTTATATATATTTATATTTCTCTGTTTATTTTAATGTAGCTATACTAACCTAACTAACCGTCCATAGTGTTCTAAAGTGTTTTAATGTAGATAACATAACCAACCACTTTTAATATTTGAATTCATTTTTACTGCGCAAAAATAAAACAAATCCCGAGGTTGGCCGAAGGTGAATATTCGAGCGTGTTCGGGCAGGGGCAGAACTTGATGGACATCTTAGGCTTTTCTGCTTTAACCCCGGAGTGAGGAACTGTCAGGAGGCGGCTTGTGTGACGTAGTTGAAGTCCCTGTTTACCTCGCCAGCGCCATATTATTCCTTAAATACAGTCACGTCCATAAAATACAGTCGTTTGACACTGTTTTCACAAAGCAAACACTACACTTCAGCCAATATTTTGGACGTTAATCAACTTGGAACGGACCTCGAGCTCCCCCAGTCACCACGGACCAATCCCCGTCTGGTGGGGGTGGGGTACAGATTATAGGGCTTTAATAATTTTCTTTTCTTTAAGTGCAGTGGAATTTCTTGGTCCAGACATTAACTGGCCCCAGCAGTGGACTTCAGCACATATATGAAGGCCTATACTTTGGAACGATAACCGATCTGTTGTCAACTTTTAGAAAACAGTTTCAAAATCTTCCGATTTAACCGCCTTATGGTTAAGAGACCTGCAACAATTCTCGTTATTTTCTGACTCCAGACAAGTATACACGCATCAGATAACGGATTTTGTTCTTCAGCTACTGCTACAGTTTGAGTTACGTCCTAGTCGAATATGATTGGATCATGTGAAATGTGTTTTTTTTTCTTACCATTTCTGAGTCCTTATCAGACAGCGCAAGAATTCCGTGCAAGGAATTCAGTCATGAATAAAATATAATAACAGCACAGAGGAACACAGTGGACTAACAATGACGAGACAGTTTCAAAAATAACAGAAAATGCGGACAGACAACAAAACCTGGACAACACAGAAAATTTACGAACACAACGATGAAGATAAACATATATTATTTACAACACAACGACGGCAAGACCGACGAACACAGTAGGTCTCGCATGAAAAAACAGTTGCAACGTTTCAGGAACTGGCATCTGTTCGTGTAATTAATTTTTTTTTTCCTTTGGCAAACAATGCATAGCTGCAATGGCGTATGATCCAAGTAATTGTGTCAAATCAAAATCCCCCACTGCATGAATAATTCAAAGAACGTCTGCTCCAGATGGCTGTGACGCCTTGCTGGGGTGACCCAGGTCAGTGTCGCGGCTCTGGCTTCTGCGCATGCGCGGTGACCTCCGCCAGCTTCCCGCGCGCTTCTTTAAACAAACATCCCGGCGACACTCGTCCAGATGTTGGCCTCGCCGCGCCGTGTTTGGTCACGGCAGCTCCGCGTCATCGCTCCAAGGCGACTCCTCGCGATGCCTCGCATCACAACCATCTCCTTCTGTGTGCTGTTGGAATTGTGACTCTACACTCGTCCAACCGGTGATTCTCTTCTTTATACGTAAGTTCCGTGAGCTAACTGGAAGTCGGCAGTTCAGTCTCCCGCCACCAGGGCGCATGCGCTCCTGGTTGTACCGAGTACAAGTGCCTACCGAGCACCCAAACAATGCCAGACTCTTCCCCTGGTCCATCCTCTTGTGCTGTACTTTTCTCCTGGTCCATCCTCTTGCGCTGTACCTTTCTCCTGGTCCATCCTCTTGTGCTGTACCTTTCTTATGGTCCATCATCTTGTGCTGTACCTTTCTTATGGTCCATCATCTTGTGCTGTACCTTTCTTATGGTCCATCATCTTGTGCTGTACCTTTCTCCTGGTCCATCCTCTTGTGCTGTACATTTCTCCTGGTACATTATTTTTTGGCTGTACCTTTCTCCCGATCCATTATCTTGCGCTGTACCTTTCTCCTGGTCCACCCTCTTGCACTGTACCTTTCTCCTGGTCTACCCTCTTGCACTGTAACTTTCTCCTGGTCCATCCTCTTGTACTGTACCTTTCTCCTGGTCCATCCTCTTGTGCTGTACCTTTCTTATGGTCCATCCTCTTGCGCTGTACCTTTCATCTGGTCCATCCTCTTGTGCTGTACCTTTCTTATGGTCCATCATCTTGTGCTGTACCTTTCTCCTGGTCCATCCTCTTGTACTGTACCTTTCTCCTGGTCCATCATCTTGTGCTGTACCTTTCTTATGGTCCATCATCTTGTGCTGTACCTTTCTCCTGGTCCATCCTCTTGTACTGTACCTTTCTCCTGGTCCATCCTCTTGTGCTGTACATTTCTCCTGGTACATTATTTTTTGGCTGTACCTTTCTCCCGATCCATTATCTTGCGCTGTACCTTTCTCCTGGTCCACCCTCTTGCACTGTACCTTTCTCCTGGTCTACCCTCTTGCACTGTAACTTTCTCCTGGTCCATCCTCTTGTACTGTACCTTTCTCCTGGTCCATCCTCTTGTGCTGTACCTTTCTTGTGGTACATTATTTTTTGGCTGTACTCACTTTTTTCTCCCAGCTATGAGAAAGCTGCGTTTTGAAAAGCATCCTGGCGTGATTTTTTTTTTCATGCGGTAAATCACTATCGCCAATTAAAAGCAGTTACGGGTTTTCTTCCCACGGTTAATTACAAAAGTGCTCAATCCGGCTGTGTGTATTTATAGCGAGCGGGCTGATTCGTGGTCGACCGCCTCCGCTGACGGACACGTGCGGTCACGCGGTGTCGGAGGGCGATACGGAACACTCGCTCGCGCGCACCGCGCGGCCCGTGCCAGGAGCCTCCAGACCGGTCCCTGCGCCGTCACAGACCTCGGAACACCGCACCAGGCCTTGTGTTCCAGCGGAAATTATCGACAATTGGTCGTACTGATTATCACGAGGCCATTTTGAGTCGTGATATCTGCGAAATTTCCACGAAACGTAAATAAAAACGATCAATTAAAAAAAAATTAAAAATAAATGTTTTAATTCTGGCGATCAAAATATAAAAAAAATTGAGTTATGGTTCCCCAAAATATTAAAAAATACTTATAATTAGCATTAAATACCCCTATTAGTAGGGACCGGAAAAATTCGCGGGTTCAATGACCTGTAGGATAAACTTTATAGTTATACGTACTCTCGGTCAAATGTCACCCACCCATTGGCTGCTGTCTTGTGAGACGCCCCAACGTAGCAGTCTGTGATTCGATAAAGCGTTGGTCGGGGTGTTTCTCATTGGCCCAGTCATCCAGGTGAGTTTGTGAGCCAATAGCAGAGGCAGCACCGAGGTATAACTGTTTGTATTTTAGCCTATCGCGAAATGAATTCGCGAATTTTTCCGGATTCTACCTATGAGTTAAAGTTTGCCTTTCGGTAATTTTTATTAACTTCTTTATTCGTCTCTACTTGAGTTATCTCTTATGCTTACAACGTTTAGAACAAATCTTCAACGCGGCAAATCTGGAGTGATGCTACATGCGGACGGAGTAGCTGATGGCTGGCAGCGAGTGGACGCATGCCGGGAGGCCGGAAGCAGCGCCGCTGGGATGCGCTCGGCCGAGGAGGAACTGGGCCAATGGGAGGACGAGGAGCTGGACTCCCGCAGGACCTGGGACCAGCGCGCGGGGGTTTCTAACGGTGCCTCGCAGGTCCTCGACCCCTCGGCGCGTGACGTCACGACGCTGCAAGCCCGTTCTCCTCCTCTTCACCGGCGCCAGGCTGGGCGGGAAACCCGTGTGAGCTGCCCCGTTCCCCCGGCCGCGCCCCCTCGCGCCCGCGGCGACGAACCACCGGCCACTCGTCCGGAGAAGCCTAACACGTACATCTAGTTCTGTCCCTGTCCGAACACGTTTTCCCGAATATTCACCTTCGGCTTTGAATATATATACTGTATAGAAGTCGCGAGTGGATAGGATTTACTCTACGTTTTTCAGAAGCGTATGATGAGCAGCTTGGGAACTTCACCGCTGCAGTGCGCTGCCGTAACGCCCTGTATCGTCTTGTTATTTACACGTTAGAGCACAGCACTGTCGCCTGCTGTCATTCCCCCGCAACCCCCCCCCCCCCATCATTCACTGCAGCTCAAGGTCGTTCAACGGGAGGGGGAAGGGGTGTTTGAAGAGTTCGACACTTGTCCGCCAGGGACCACCACAAGTCGATGCCCTAGAGATGGTGGCGATTGCGGCGGTGAATTAACCAACTACCTCAAAACCGTATTAGAAATTTTAACCTGGGCTGGCGACTTCTATACAGTATATATATTCAAAGCCTTCGGCCAACCTCGGGATTTGTTTTATTTTTGCGCAGGAAAAATTGAAATCCAAATGTTAAAAGTGGTCGGTTAGGTTAGCTACATTAAAACACTTTAAAACACTATGGACGGTTAGTTAGGATAGTATAGCTACATTAAAATAAACAGAGAAATATAAATATATATAAATAAACCCGAGGTTGGCCGAAGGTGAATATTCGGGCGTGTTCGGGCAGGGACAGAACTTGATGTGCATCTTAGGCTTCCCACTCGTCCGCTTCCCGAACCTCGCTGCAGCATCTCCCGTGCACTTGGACGCATCTGCAAGGCTGCCGCGAGCCAGGCGCATACACAACCACGCGAGTGTGTTTCAGAGACTAGGCGAGCATACAGATGGAGCATTGGCCGTCAGACGTGAAGGCGTTTCTCCCCCTTCCCCCCCACACACACACACATTTTTATCTTCTGATTTTCACATACCAATATGACGGACGTTTGTTTATATTTGTACCAGCTGTTCTAGCCTGCTTTCACTGACGGACTGTAGTTACGCTGTTCCGAAGAAAAATAGATCAAAATACTACTGCGGTTGATACGTTTATATTGTTAATATATTTGTGTGGGGAGAAAACTGGGTTCCGTAAGGGATAGCCCAATTACAGTTTAATTAATTACTAATGTTTACATTAATAATAAATAATTGTACTCAAAAATGTCCGATCACCAATCAAATCACTTTAAAAATGTTTATTCGCAAGTCACTCAATGTCTTGTCAAGTTCCGCAGTTCTTACTCCTCACTGGAGCTGGGCTCAGCTGTGGTTCGCCCCTTACCACGCACTTGTCCTCACAACAGTCGCGCCACACACCCTCTTCGCCGGCTCGGATCAGTTGCTAATGCGGACAGCGCAGTCAGCGACCAGTGCGTCGCGGAACTGACACTGTCATCACTGCCCGGTCCGCCTGCCTGTCTGTGCCTGTCTGTGCCTGTCTGTGCCTGTCTGTGCCTGTCTGTGGCTGTCTGTGCCTGTCTGTGGCATCGATCCAGGGAGCTCGCTGAGGGTCCCAGTCCGCGGAGTGCCGCCATTACCTCTCGGTTCGTGTCTGTGTGTACGAGTACGTTTGTGGTCTGTTTTAGGTTAAAATGGTTCTGGTGTCTGTGGTAGGGGGTGGCTGTGGTGGAATGGTGGTGACTGGTGGAGTGGAGTGTGGTGTGTTCCCGGGGGTGGGGTGGGGGGTTAAGTCGCCGGCCATCGCGCTGTGCGCTCCGGTGGTTGTGCCCACAGGGGCAGTTTTCACACGCACTCACAGGAGACAAAATTCAAAATTTTAACTTGGCTTTAATGTTTTTATTTTGATTCTTTTAAATACTTTCCTTAAATCCTGTTAATACTATAAGTTTTTTTTTTTTTTTTTAGAAAATTGTCTTTCGCTCTCTCTCTCTCTCTCTCTGCCGTTATATATCTTAAAATATACTTGCGAGTCGAGGTTTCACTTCTATCACGTGTACTTTTTTTTTTTTTTTCGTTTTCTCGTCATTGCTAATTACACAAGGGCTATTTTTGTTAATTTAAAACTACACGTATCTTGCACGTGTGATAAAAAAAAACCACTTGCGTGCTTTATTACACTGAGTGAAAATCTGTTGAACATATTTGTGACGGAACAACAAATTTAAGATAGGTATAGTGTCAGATTTACATAAATATTCTATAACTATTAGTAATGGCGAAAAAGAAAAAAAAAACAACATTGAGTATTAGGACCCCACTTAAGAACTATTTTCACGCCTACCAAGATATATATTTTTTTTGTTTAGTTTTCCATTCGAGACAATGTACTGTGGTTCGCAGTATCTGCGATGACACAAGAGGCAGCGAGGGACAGATAGGCGATGTTGCCAAGTCTCGCCCGGGCAAGCACGACGCTGTACTAACCACTAAGAGCAACTGCGGTATCTGATTGGTCGCCATGTCTCACCGTCTAAGATCTCGCCACAGAGGCGGGTGTCTTGTCCGCCCAAACGCCAATGTTTATCCTTTCATTAAACAGTTCGCTCCACGGACTCCTGATGAAACCGGCATGTATCGAGCCACTGCTTACTACACGTCATTTGCAGGTCTGCGGTTTCTCTGGCGGGAGTTAGTACAAGTTATAATAGTTTTTATTTCATTAAGAATCTTGTTACTGGCATGAATGTAGTACACGCTGATGCAAATATTACGTAATTATTTTCAAAGGAAAAGTTCACAGGCTACTTTCCATATTTCATTTAAAAAAAAATTAAACTGATGAAGAGATTTCTGTAATAGCCATTTATGTTCTTCTACTTTTCCTGTAAAAATTAACTTTGTCTTTTTTATACAATTTTTTTTTCTGATACAATGCTATACTTTATTTAAATTAATAATTGTTCTTTATATCTTAAAACTAACTTATGTTAGTTTTCTTAAGTTACTTTTATTTATTCGTTTTGTTGTCAGTTGTCAACATTTTTAAAATGTTAACATAGGTACGTCAAATTACCGCACGTAGATTAAAGTGACTAAATACACTCACATACAAGCTTGCATTTGTAATGTTATAAATTTTCCTGTTGAATTTAGTAAATTGTAATCAAAGTTAAAAAAAATAAAAAATAAATATATATATTAGATTAACATAACCTGTTTGGTCCCAAAAATGCATGTTACATAGATTCCTGCAAGAAGGGATTTTGCTTTTGAAACTTCAAGGTCGGCTTATTTTCCACACGCGCTCAGTCAGGACACTGGCGAGTTGTACTTCGCACGACATAGTTCTCGGAATAACGCGCATACCGAGAGAGAGTTACGGCGGTCCATGTTTCCCAACATGGCCGGAGCAGGATACTATAATATCATGTTCATAATAATATGTTCTCCAAGTTTGGTTTCGCCAGTTAGTGGCAGCAAGCCTCGTGACAAAATGTTTGAGACTAACATCCTTGGACACCGGCCTTCTGTTCGAAAACCGCACAACTACACAGAGTCTTTCCAAAGCTTTTGAGTGAAGTTTTGTGTAACTCGTTGGATACTTCCTGAAACATGGCTAACAAATCTTGCGAGTTCAAACTGCTGTTATGCCCTGAATAACACGAGAAAAAAAAAACAAATTATCATTAAGAGATTTTAAGTTCGTGACCATTTTGAAGTATGTGACTGCCAATTGTTTTATCGATGGTTCAACGGCTACACAGATGTGGCTCGGGGAAAATAACGTTTTGAAGACTCTCGTTTGAAGAACAGCAGCGGTATTTGAGTTTAAATATATATTTTTTTTCTGTTAAGAAACCTATTCTATTACATATTTATTTCCAGCTTGAGTTTCACACAATAAAACATTTATACCAGTTATATATTAATTTTTTGTAATCTTTTCCTGCACAAGAGCGGTGAGGATTCTGTAACAATTTGGTGTAAAATATAATAAACGAACTCTTAGTTGCAACTACCGTACGACTACATTGCAGTACTTAGATAGTCTGTACATTTTCTAGTCGACTTCTGACAGTCATTGCACGAGACTCCAACTGTGAAGGGTAAGGGTGATCTTCTGTGACCGACAGTGTCCAGTCTAGCTAGCTTGGAGCACCACGTGACTGTACCTCCGGCTCAGGAGACAAGGAGACAGGATGTGCTGCAACACACTGTCACCACTGCAGGCGGCCTCATGGACACTCCTAGAGGATTCGCCCATGCCTTCGGTTTGTAACCCGCCTTCCGTCCACCATGGAAGGGGGGTTGCGTCCCCGACAAACTCTGGGTAAATACAATTGAAAATATGGCATACCAAAAAAAAAATTAAGAGCTCAAAAAAATCAACCCCTCAATTTACCCAAGGTGTCGAGCCAAAAATGGAAGTGTTATCAAACAAATTATAGGCTAGTCTTTGGCTAATAGTAATAAAAATGCAGAGTACAAATGTGCAGAGTTTTACTGAATCATACTTCATCACGATACTTCAGATGGTAATACAGTTACATAAATTAAGAGTTTTGGCTGTTTTGAGAAGATCAAAATAATGTGCAGAATATTAAAAGGCGGTTATAACTATGGTTGTCCGGCCCGGCATGTGGCTGGACCCAGGGACCGTTGATAGAAACTAAGGGCCGGGGACAACCATTTTGTTGGGCGTTACTTAATGTAGGCTACATATTTAAAAGCCCCACAATTTAAAAAAAAAATTAAAATCGAAAGACGTTAAACGTTACTGTGGCTACAACAGTAGATTTCCCCCACCACCTCTATCTGACGGGTAGTGACTAGCGGGCGCTACCACACACCACCAGGTAGTGACTAGCCGGCGCTACCACACACCACCAGGTAGTGACTAGCGGGCGCTACCACACACCACCAGGTAGTGACTAGCCGACGCTACCATACACCACCAGGTAGTCACTAGCGGGCGCTACCACACACCACCAAGTAGTGACTAGCGGGCGCTACCACACACTTGCGAGTAGTGACTAGTCGGCGGACTCCCGATAAGGCGCGGCGCTACTGGCCGCGCGCCCCTTGCTGCCACCTAGCGGCCGCCCGCGCGAACCAGAGAACTAGAAAAAAAAAAAAACAACAACTGGCGTGGTTGGGCAACTACCTTCGCAGAAGAGCAGCCAGCACCATCTCGCTGACAGTTCTCGGAAGAGCTGTAAGTGTGATTACTTTACGGTCTCGAGTCGGCGCCAGTGACCCAGTGAAGACAGACAGACCTGCAGAACTGCTGTGTGTGTGGGTGTTGCAGGACTGCAGAGCGGACACTCTGACACTCGCAGTTTCACTTCGCGTGGGCTACTACAGCTCTGCTATTGGCTCACATTTTGTATAGAGCTGATGTATCATATCATATGTATATAAGCTCTGATAAAAGTTTTTTTTTTTTGACGTGATATCGTCTTATAAATCGATGAAAGCCGGCTGCACGCACGAAAAAATTGTCACGTTCCGCCTGAGCCGAGCGTGAAATAACCGGCCAACCACCGTGCGAGAAAATATTATATAATATCAAACAGGTTAAGGCGGGCTTTTTAACTAATTATTCGTGATTATATTTAAACAAATTATTTAAATTAAATTTGCAAAAAAAAACTGTAAATAATATTTGTTGATTTAAAAAGTATGCAATTTTTCATCAATGTTTTCTCATGACGTTATCACGTAAAATTATTGTCCGTATACCGACTTTACAGAAAACCCCCTTTTTTTGTAATTTTTAAATACCTACATATTTAACTCCTAAAAATGAATTTGAAAGCTTAAATGCAAGCTTTTTTTTTCAAGCGTGAATCAGATATTTATTATGTTAATAGGTTAATGAATTTAGAATGTCTTGTCAACAACAGTTTTTGTAAAATAAATAAATTGGAAAATTTTCTTTTGAGTTTTATAAGCTCTCAAATTATCTCCTTTTCAATGCGTAGAATCACATAACTTCAAAAAAATTAATTTTAACATTGTGTACGTCGAAATCGTAGGAAAACAACGTGACTTAATCGAATTTTACCTGCAATAACATTATAATTTGATGGCCTTCATTACATTAGGATCTGCAGTCTGCTAGAGTCCGCCATCTTTTAATCTGCTGATGGTTGCCATATTGCGTTTCCCTGCCAGTGGTTGACATCTTCGTTTCTGACGTTTGTTCCAAGAGTGCGCCAGTGTCACTTTGCCTCGTGCGCGTACATATGTTCGAAGTTACAGTACCTACAAGTGTTGTTACGAACCTTATAGGTGAACTGGGTTTTTACTTTTGGTTAATCAGAAGCGAGGAGGTCGGACCTAAAGCAAGACAAAGTCGTCACTTTGGGGAAAAATAAATGATTTTCAGTTTGATTAAACCTGTCCAGTTTTTGCTTACATTTAACTTACCTGACTCTGAAAGTGGCCGTGATAGTTTAATAAGGTAAACTCTAATGTGTGTTTGTGATCGTGTAAATTATTGCGGATAGAGTGTAGTGACTGTTGGAGGCTCCATCTTTTGACTTGAATGCTTGTTACTAAGATACTAAAAGAACGCTAGATCTTGTTTAAAATGAGGAAATTGTAAATTGTCCCTCCCCCCTCCCGCACACAGCTCTTCTCGTAGTAATTGTTCTGCCGTTGGCCGAGGCCCAAGACTCGAACTCGCATTTTCTTCTCACTCGCGGAAACCTGTTTCGTGGCTTGTGAAGCACCAATCACGGATCGACGCCGGCGATAAGGAGAGAATGAACCAGCTCTCCAGACGCACGAGGTTCAAACCTGAACAGGTTAAAATTAAATCCAAGAGACTCCGTGTGCGTAATAAAAAGGTTTAGCACAGGATTACAAAAAAAAAAAAAATTTAGTTCTCGTATTTCAAAACGCTACTTACGATTTTTCTCTGGCGAGAAGCTATTCAGTAAGTGATTATTCAAGAACAGACGCCAGTGTCTCGATGCTGCCAGGGTTTCTGGGGAAGGGGTAAGTAAGGGGGGGAAGTGGTAGGGGAGGGGAGGGCAGAGGACAGTGAACCTGGACGCGCTCCAACCGCGCGTGACCCCAGAGGCCACGCCCACCGCCGTCACCAAAACATCTCTTTGTTTACAACTGCGGCGGTCCAGCCAGCGCTCGGCCCGCTCCTGGCGGCGGTGTCCCGACTTACTGTATGTGGCTTCCAGTGTTTCAGGTTTCTGTGTGTCAATCAAAACTAATTATATTATCTTTGAAAGATTTGTGCAATGGGAGTGCATGACTTGATGTAAGCTTTTGGACATACGCCATGTCTGTAGAAGAAAACTACAAAAAACCAAAAGACAAAAAACACAAATTAAGCAAAAATTGCTTTTGTCAACGGGATATATACACCACATAATATTTTATAACAGGAATATGGTCAACAAACAAAGAAAAACAAAGAAAAATGGTAAATATGTATTGTACGGATTAGCGCCAAAAAAAATCGTACAAATATGAAATAACTTTCATTATATGCTCTTTTACGTCCTCTTTTCAAAACCGCCTGCGGAGATTAAAAATTCGAATTACTTTTGGAGATATCGCCGTTCTTATTTTGCAATACAAGCCCTATGTAATCATTCAACAGACGCCATTTTATATTTTGCCGTGTGTGCGTGAATGCCTAAATAACAGAAATTTTCCATTAGGTAAGGTTAGTTACATGATAAATACTTAAAAATAAACGGAAATTAAAAATAATATCAATTAATTTTACTTGTATAGTTTTAAGTATTTATAATGTAACTGACCTGACCTAACAAATCGGGACAAAGGTAGATTAGGTCAGGTCAGCTACAGTATAAATACTTTGAAACTGAACGGACATTAAAAATAATAAAAATTAATTTTAATGGTTGTTTAGTTTTAAAGTATTTATAATGTAGCTGACCTGACCTAACAAACCGGGAAAAAGGATGAACAGTAGGAACTCACGTAATTTTCTTTTTACGTGATGTAGTCGTTCAACTACGTCGCGAAAAAAAAAAAAATCATACTTGTAAACAAGCAACAATGGTGAACGCGGGAAGCCTACGATTCACTCATCTTTCTGGACATACCCGAATACTCACGTTGGCAAGCCTTCTTTCAACAGACGAGAGGCGAACGCCCGATCGTGCATCTTCGGTTTTTTTTTGTTTATTGTAAATAAATATGCAACTCATGAAAACTAATGGTCAATTAGGTTATGTTAGCTACATTATAAATACTTCAAAACATTGTGGATGGTTGATTTGGTTAGGATAGCTACATTAAAAATACTGTGAAATCATGTAAACGGTTTCCTAGCGCTGGATAGCTACATATTAAAAAATTATTTGCTAAGCAACCATAAAATGATTTTACAGTTTTTTTAATGTAGCTATACTTACCTAATATAACCAACCATCCACAGTGTTTTAAAGTATTTTTAATTACTTGCTAATTTTAAGAAAAGAAGGCTTGCCAACGTGAGTATTCGGGTATGTCCAGAAGGATGTGTGAATCGTATGCTTACCGCTTAACGCCGCATCAGTGCACATCATGAAAATTAAACAATTCCATATCTCCTAAAGTATTTGGAATTTCTGATCTCCGCCGGGTTTAATGAAAAGAGGAAGTTAAAGAGCACAGAATAAAGGTATTTTCGGATTTTTAACATTTTTTTTTAAAAAATCGCCAAAAAATGAATATTAAAAAATTCGATATCTCCAAAAGTAATTGGAATTTTTTATCTCCGCAGGCGGTTCTGAAAAGAGGACGTAAGATAGCATATAATGAAAGTTATTTCATATTTTTACGATTTTTTTTGGCGCTAATCCGTACAATACATATTTACCAGAAAAATTGACTAAGAGAACGAAAAAAAAAACACACAAATGATGAATTGAACTCCCAAAAAAATTCAGCACAACAGTTGAAACGAGACAAAAACACAACAAAACGAAAAGACGAAACAAAACACAATAGTTTTCCAAAACAGAAACTAGCGACGTTTCGGGAACTGCTATCTGCTCCCGTCCTCAGGCAGAGACGCACGTGGTACGAAAACACAGGTGCGACTCAAAACTAATTCATTATACAGTATGGCCCTGAAAGAATTTCCCCCGTTATATAATTTAACAGTATCAACTGTAAGCGTTGTAGAGTGTTGGTTCAAGGTCACAATTGAAGAGTAACTCAAACAGTTTTATGCAAGCGAGTACTGCTTTGTTGTTTTCTCGCTTGCAGCGCCACCTTCGCAAAATGGCGACTCCTGAGTGTAATTTCTCCAATTATTAGAGGGTGAATCGGTGAACTTTATTTAACAACTGGATGGAGCCCCTCCCCATTGGAATCTCTTTGTACGAGAGTTGAACGTCCAGGTCACTGACTGTTGGATTGGTCGTAATGGTCGAGACGACAGAGCTCTTTTTCGCTGGCCTCCACGTTCACCTGACATAACGCCATGAGATTTTTTTTCCTTTGGGGCTTTATGAAAGATTTTGTTTACGTTCCGCCGCTACCTAATTATTTGCCAGAGTTGAGACACAGAATTGCTAACCAAAGCGTGTGAATAATTTTGACTGTAGCTTGGATTTGTGCCGTATAACTAAATGTCACAGATTTGTAAGAAAAACTAGGTTAGTTTACCTTTAATTTCATGTACGATCTGTTGTAAATAGTCTAAATTTAAACCGTTATAATATATTTAAATGGTGACATTTTTTATGGACACATGCATAACCATGTTTGATTGTTTATAAGATTTTTTTTTCGCTAAGCACGTCTTTATTTAATGTTATTTATGAACTTCAAGGCAAAAGTTATGTTAAATCTAGCATGTAATGAAAGAATTAAATCTTGTGAATACAGTTCATACATGAACAAAATTTAGATTTTCCCAAAACTATGGAAACCTTAGTTTCTCCCAGTTTGGAGAAACTTGGTTTTTATTTATTTATAAATGTTGTACAACAAATAAAAAGTTTTAAAACGAAGACTACATACGAACGGTTAGTTCAAAACATCACGTCACACGATTTCATGCTTTTAGCACGAGCTAGAAGCGACAAAAACTTAGCCATTAGGTTTTTAAAAAAAACTTAAATAAGGACTTGTTTATTACAAAAAAAAAGTATTTTATAAACATTTAAATATGGTTAATTTGTTAATTTCTTTAAAGTCGTAGCAAAAACAGGAAATATAAGAACAAATATAAATTGTGACACTATCGCCGGAAGTCCCGGTCATGAGAACATCTTGCTGTGAGGCGCACGCAGTCAGCACAATGAAGGCTGAAACAAAAGAATCGCTTGCAGGGGCGGAGATTGGGGGGATTATACCCCCCTCTCTCGAAATTAAAAAGAAAATGGGTGCTTCTTGTACTTATGTAAGCGCGTTAGAAGTTATACTTACTTGACGTAATAAAAACTAACTTTAACTTTAAATGGAAATAATTAATATAAATAATAACAGGACTGGAGTGACATAAATACGGTTGGTATAAAATCACTCAAAAATTATTTAAATCAATATTCTGTATTCAATTTTTAATATAAACACATGAATAAAGTGATTTTATTTAATTTAGTAAAATAATTGAGATAAATTTTAATTAATAACGAAAATAAATAAATATGCTGAACGCTTAAACAAATATTAAATTGTAAATATATAATAATAATAATATTAATAATATATAATGCAAATAAATTATACATACTGTAACATAACCTCACCAAACGGCCAGGAGACTACTAAATCTTCCACAGACACTCCCTGCCAGCGACAATGGAAGCTTACAAGCAACCTGTCATAGTTATACTAACGGGAACATAACCTCACTTATATAAATAAACTGGAAAAAGTTTATAAACACAATTTCTTCTAATAATATTTAAAAGAAAAAATGTTTTTAATTTTATGGACCACTATTCAATATCAATGACTTAGCACATATATAATTTTATTTATATGTAGCTTTTTTTTTTTAATGATGTTAAAATTTTCGTTGCATGGTGCGCGCGCATCGTAAAAATTCGCAGTATTTTAATTATTTTTTCACAACGCGCCTAAAATTTGTCGATTAGGATAGGTTAGCTACATTATAAATACTTTAAAACATTGTGGATGGTTGGTTATATTAGGTAAGTACTTATAGCTACATTAAAAATACTGTAAAATAATTTTATGGTTGCTTAGCAAATAACTTTTTAATATGTAGCTATCCAGCGCTAGGAAACCGTTTACATGATTTCACAGTATCTTAATAATGTAGCTATCCTAACCAAATCAACCGTCCACAATGTTTTAAAATATTTATAATGTAACTAACCTAACCTAATTGACCATTAGTTATAATGAGTTACAATGAACAAAAAAAAAACCGAAGATGCACGATCGGGAGTTTGGCTCTCTCGTCTGTGAAAAGGTTTCCCTGACTCCGTGTCCCCGTGCTGACGGCCTTGTGCGCTGCGCAACTGCGCATTACACGCAACACACGCAACACACGCAACACGTAATTTTTTAAAAAAAGGGGGTTGTTTGTAAAGTCGGTTTACGAACGATAATTTTACGTGATAACGTCATGAGAAAAAATTGATGAAAAATTGCATACTTTTTAATTAACAAATGTTATTATACAGTTTTTTGCAAATTTAATTTAAATAATTTGTTAAAATATAATCACGAACAATTAGTTAAAAAGCCCGACTCACCTGTTTGATATTATAGACGATTTTCTCGCACGGTGCTTGGCCGGTTCTTGCACGCTCGGCTCAGGCGGAACGTGACAATTTTTCGTGCGTGCAGCCGGCGTTTCATCGATTTATAAGACGTTATCACGTCAAAAAGAACAACGCAAGTGATACCAACTTTCTAATTCTTGCCTTACAGCTTGCGGTTTCTGACGGCCACAGGAGTGTAATGACGCAGATGTTAACGAGCACAGAAAGAACTAGATTTTATTTTTTACTATATACGTCACGTTTTTCACTTGTTCAACTTTCGCACATAGTTATGAAAAAACACTTTTTTTTATTTTTTTTTATTAGTTCATATGTTTCAGTGATAAACATAACAAAGGAAAACCCGTGGAAGTCATTTTTGTTGTCGTAGGCCCGTTGCACACACAGCGGATTTTTCCGAGCGGCTGTTTTACCGTCGTCGCCGTTTCACTAGTAGCCCACTGTAGTACATTGGAGCTTGCACATTCGACGGGGAAGAAAAAAAATGGAGTGCAGCCGCCCGGTGCCACTGGAGCCGACGGAAGTTTTACCGTCGCTTCGAAGTAGTGGCCTACGTGATCAAATGCACGTTTGCACACACAGCGGATATTACCGCTCTTGTTTTGGGCGGCATGATTGAAACTCTCCTGCATGCACTTTCTTCGTCTTCTCATTCGACGACGGAATAACAACAATGCTAGGAGCTGCTCTTGGTTCAATTCAGACTACACAACTGAACTTAAATTGGTTCCAGAACTACAACTGCTGGTACCGACGTAAATTTTTCCGTCCATTGCCGGTGGTGAATAAATATCCGACCATTAGCGACGGTGGGGTGTCCGCTCGGATAAATCCGCTGTGTGTGCAACGGGCCTTACAGTTTTACAAGTTCACGCTGTGGGTGTGGAGACGTCTTGCGACTTGCGTTGGTTACGTGTTGCGTTAAAGTGCCCTGAGCGGTCTCGCAGAGAAGAGACGTGTTATCCTGATAAAGAAGCAGATCAGTCTGATTGTGTGATACTCCCTCTGGCGCGAGTCGTCGTGGGTGATCCTGATCACTGATCACTAACCAGTCACGATCACGTGACGAGGTCGTGGTCTCGGGGCCAGCAGCCAGCACCGCGGCATGAGGCAGACTCATGAGTACCTTTGAATATATCTACTGTATAGAAGTCGCCAGCCCAGGTTAAAATTTATAATACGGTTTTGAGGTAGTTGGTTAATTCACCCATCCGCAATCGCCACCATCTCTAGGGCATCGACTCGTGGTGGTCCCTAGCGGACAAGTGCCGAACTCTTCAAACACCTCTTCCCCCTCCCGTTGAACGACCTTGAGCTGCAG
The DNA here is from genome assembly GCF_032445375.1 of Bacillus rossius redtenbacheri. Lineage (NCBI taxonomy): Eukaryota > Metazoa > Arthropoda > Insecta > Phasmatodea > Bacillidae > Bacillus > Bacillus rossius. The sequence continues at coordinate 1,247,577 of NC_086342.1, read as the reverse complement.
TGAATGATAGGTGGGAGGTGCGGGGAATGACAGCGGGCGACAGTGCTGCGCTCTAACGTGTAAATAACAACCTAAGACGATACAGGGCGTTACGGCAGCGCACTGCAGCGGTGAAGTTCCCAAGCTGCTCATTTTACGCTTCTGAAAAACGTAGAGTAAATCCTATCCACTCGCGACTTCTATACAGTATATATATTCAAAGTGAGTACTGTGGCATGAGACAGACTCATGAGCACCGCGAATTGAAGTAGATTCATTAACACCGCGGCATGAGACAGACTCATGAGCACCACGACATGGGACAGACTAATGAGCGCCCAGGCATGAGACACTTATGAGCTCCGCGGCATGAGGAAGACTCGTGAGTACTGCGGCATTAGGCAGACTCATGAGCACCGCGAATTGAAGTAGATTCATGAGCACCGCGGCATGAGACAGACTCATGAGCACCGCGGAATGAGACAGACTCATGAGCACCGCGGAATGAGACAGACTCATGAGCTCCGCGGCATCATGCATACTCATGAGCACCAAGCACGTCCAGTGGTTTGGTGCCCACTATGCAAGCCGCGCGACCAGCCTCAAATATTTTCAATATCATTGATGGTTTTAAAACGAGCACAATTCTTCGTAGTATCATCACTTGTATAACCTTTTACACCTACGTGAATATCTGGTTTGTGCAAGAGTAACATATGCAAATGAGGTATCAAAATAAATTTAGCAATAGTCTATAAAAAGTATTGACGAAAAATAAAAAATAAAAAACATTTTTTGTGACACCGAGCCTTTACAGAATGAAGGCAACTTACGTGAAGACGACTGCAGATAAACTTCTACCTTTGAATATATATATACTGTATAGAAGTCGCGAGTGGATAGGATTTACTCTACGTTTTTCAGGAGCGAATGATGAGCAACTTGGGAACTTCACCGCTGCAGTGCGCTGCCGTAACGCCCTGTATCGTCTTAGTTGTTATTTACACGTTAGAGCGCAGCACTGTCGCCCGCTGTCATTCCCCCGCACCCCTCATCCATCATTCACTGCAGCTCAAGGTCGTTCAGCGGGAGGGGGAAGGGGTGTTTGAAGAGTTCGGCACTTGTCCGCTAGGGACCACCACAAGTCGATGCCCTAGAGATGGTGGCGATTGCGGCGGTGAATTAACCAACTACCTCAAAACCGTATTAGAAATTTTAACCTGGGCTGGCGACTTCTATACAGTATATATATTCAAAGCCTCTACCCAAGTGCGCGGTCATGCAAGGGCTCCGGGGGACGGGACTCTGACTCTTACGGCCGCCTGGCCGCCGCTACCTCGTGGACACGTGACCGCCCAGGACTGGAGGACTGCTCGGCGCGAGTGTCGTCGGGGAACAAGTGGTCTCAATGCAGCAACAATGGCGCGGCCAGAGCAGCGAGGCGGGCTCCCACTCCCCCCCCCCTTCCCCCTTGCCGCGAGGCCAGTGTAACAACAGCACACGACGATGCATGCTGGCCATGGACGATGATCAGGCGCAGAGGCTTCGTTTCGGCCCGGGACGCACCTAGAGTCTGCCCCAAAAGCCCTGAATACATGAGTATACATGGGAATACATGAGTATATACATGGGAATACATGAGTATCGACATAAATTCGACACACCTTTACAGGCCCTCTCTAATCCATCTTAGAGCCCTTTGTTAGGACTGTTCGATCGCATCTTGGAGGGTTGTCGGCGATCCCCCCCCCCCTTACAACCCTTCAGCCCGTAAAATGCTAAATTACTTTTTTATTAAGTGCAGCAGCAACAATCATTGCAGAGGAGATGAAACTGCAGGAACCGAAATTGTCCATCTCCTTCCGAAACGAGAACAGTGCCGTCTCTGACACTCTGTAGACGGTGTTGGCAAAAATTAGAAAAAAAAAAAATATTTATTTAGGTACTTGTTAACTCGCGTAGAAAACCAACTCGACCCAAACACCGCCCACGATCCAAGTGCCGGGGCAATTAATATAATAGAGATCTTTTTTTAAAAAAAATCAGAATTAAATGTGAAAGCAATGTGTTCACTAAACAACACCTTAAGTAGGGGCTGGCCAAACACTGAAATGATTCACAAATTAAATTGTAACATACTTTATATCTGTTCATTGACAAACGGCCTGGGTAGTTTCTTGGATAGGCTATAGAAATACTTTTTATGCAAAACTATGTCATGCATTAAAAAATACCATATATATTTAAAATATAAATATTTTATCAAAAAATCTATGTGCATTAATACCCTTAGCATTCAACTATAACAATTATTGGCCATACTAAAGCTCACTGCTGCAGTCTATGAAGTTTGTATTGGGAGGGAGCTTGTTATACTCAACATTACTACAGTTCCTAAAAAAACAGTCACGCATTAACTCGTAGAAAGCAGCTACGCAGATATTGTCCGGACTAGTGTTTGCAGCACAGACAGCGACGTGCACTACGGCACAGTTAAATGGAAGCAGTTTCTCGCACACCTCGGCGTAACGCCTTTTGCCACGTCTTCAAGCAGAAACTCGTCAAACAAATATCTCATGTCCCCCGGCTCAATTACGCAACATACCCTCGATGGCAGGGACGTCGGAACAGGGGGTGGGGGAGGGGGCAGCAGGGGCGAGTCGCCCCCGTGCTGTTATGCATAAGGGGGGGGGGGCGAGAGTAGCATTTCGTCCCCCTCCTTTTTTCCCAGAATAAATGTTTGGTCCTAGTAGTATTTTTCTCAACCAGTAGTTACAAGAGTAGTATTTAATACATAATACGTCGTCAAATTCTTGGAATGGTAAATTTAATATTTTGGTTCGGAAACTCATTAAATAGCACAATTTTGCATCTAAAATACCAAATTTTTCCGGGGGGGGACCCGGACCCCCGCTCTAGGACTGAGGTAAAGTGTGATACATCTTTTCGTCCCCCCACTCATGAAAACGTTCCGACGTCCCTGTTCGATGGATTGCGTCTATACATAATACGTGAATAGAAGAAATCACCGACATGACGAAACGGAAAAGGGCCTGATGCTGTAGGCCGCCGCCGTTTCCTCATATGCTCGGCCGGGAGCGTGTGACAGCGGTACCAGGAACTCTTACGTTCCCATAAATCGCTATGAGGTTGCCAATATAAATATTGCGACCCCGTCACTTTGTTCGAATCATTGGAAACGACGGCGGGGCACGAAGTGTGCGATTTTAAGATTAAAGGTGACTCAGGCATTCAATTTGATCACTGGCGCTGGCGGTATTCGGCTGAGCCAGTGATTCCAAGGCAGCCAGCTACAAAATAAGTGTAATCTCAAAAGCAGGCGAGGACAAAAAAAAATTTAATCTCTGTGAAAACCACACGTAGCGATAGCAAAGTTAAAATAACTCGCAGTGCAGTAGCTGGGAAATGTTGCAATCCAGTATATTGGGTCTCTACTGGCCAAAGTTTTTTAATAATTATGTTCTCTTTGCTTTGTTCCGCGGTGCTGTACAGTTCACCGTACGCGAAGTTGCCGTGCTTCTGCTACGCGCCGCCAGTCTCTCTCTCTCTCTCTCTCTCTCTCTCTATCTCTCTCGTGTCACGTCTCAGTCCGCGCAGGCCGTGACGTCACTCGCCTCGACTCTCGCGCTCCCAAGCGGCGGTCGCATCAAACAACGAACTAGCAAACGTAAAATATACAACTTAAAAGTAAACTTACAATAAAAAAATTATAAAATAATGGATTAAAATAAAAGTTCAGAAAAAAAACATATTACAAAAAAAAAAAAAAAAACTACTAACGGGGAATAAACCTGTGTGAAGTTAAAGCCAAAAGTAAATAGCGCCAAAAATGGTCGCATGGCCACAGAATGATGTTTCTCATAATTGTCGCTACATCAAAAGGCCACACGTCCACTTCTTTTCAAATCAATGATCAAAAAAGTTTTCAATCCCTCCAAAATAAAATTACCAATTTTAACACTAGGGGCCGCACTACTTCAATCTGATTGGATAACATTTCCGCCATCTGCGAAATTAAACCCGACCGATTAGGAAAAACTTCCGCGCAAACGGCCAGCTCTCTGCTAATTTTTTCCACGGAACCATCCATCCCAGCTGTCTCGCGCAAGACGTCGCAAGTTAAACTTCCATCGTGGAACACGGGCTTAACCCAGAACCCGTCCCAACAAACACGCTAAGGTTCAGTAGGGTTAGCATAGTCTCCGGGACCAGCGACCAGGTCGCGCTCCGTTGCGGGGATGGTTGGGGGGGCGGGGTTGACATGCGCTCACAAAAGACGACTCGAAGAGCAGCTTTTGGAAGGGAAATCTCTTTTCCCTGGAGTTGAATGAGCGAGACGTGAGGGCTCCCGAGGTGATGGATCTCGCCACGTCGAGCGCTGGGAGTCGGGAGAGGCAGGTATGGGCGAGGGTCGCATGTCTCGCCAGCCGCCTGGAAGCCTGGAAGCCTGGAAGCCTGGAGAGGAGCGTCTCGCGGTGTTGGCGCAGGACCCGGGGCGCCTGACGACGAGTCCACCTCGCGGATTAGCTCGTCCCTCGACTTCCGGCCACGCAGCCTCCATGCTCCTCTCGCAGGGGAAGACATGTTGGCGCTCTATTCAGATGTGTTTGTCCCATCACGAACAGCATCTAACTATATCCATCGCGCTTCCACACGGCAGTTTACTTTCAAGGTTTCGTTATTAATGTGTTTTTCGTTTACGACAACCGATGTATTCGCAGGTTCTTACATGTACCCAGTCTTGTAATCAGTGTAGGATCGCGTTGAGGTCGCCGACTTCGGCCGCTGTCACACTCCGCTGTTGGACCGGAGTCACTGCCAGTTGCTATTATTGGTGTCTCCTTCCAGACCGGGTCGGCACACTTCTCAGTCGGATCAGCCAAGTATTAGGTAAACAGATTCTCCAATTTTTCAGAGAGACGCATCACATGTTTTGTCCATGTAGCTACATGGAATTCTAGGACAAAGAAAAAAAAAAGAGAATAAATCCAAATATTTTATTCACAAATTCAACATAAAAGTCTTAAAAATAAAGGCTATTTAAGGGGAAAAAAAACGTAACTGTAAAATTTGGTTGTCAATAGTAGAGCTCTACTGATAAAACAAGAAACCCTAAATTATTACAATTAATTAATTACTTAATAAAATAAAAGAGCCCCTAGGCGGTGCGGGCGGCAGGATGAGGACATGAGCTGTGATTGGGCCGGCGAGGCTGGCGAGGTTGGCGAGGCCGGCGAGGTTGGCGAGGCTGGCGAGGTTGGCGAGGTTGGTGAGGCTTGCGAGGCTGGCGAGGTTGGAGAGGCTGGAGAGGCTGGCGAGGCTGGAGAGGCTGGAGAGGCTGGCGAGGTTGGCGAGGCTTGCGAGGCTGGCGAGGATGGCGAGGTTGGCGAGGCTTGCGAGGCTGGCGAGGCTGGAGAGGCTGGAGAGGCTGGCGAGGCTGGAGAGGCTGGCGAGGTTGGCGAGGCTGGAGAGGCTGAAGAGGCTGGCGAGGTTGGCGAGGTTGGTGAGGCTTGCGAGGCTGGCGAGGTTGGCGAGGTTGGCGAGGCTTGCGAGGCTGGCGAGGCTGGAGAGGCTGGCGAGGTTGGCGAGGCTGGCGAGGCTGGAGAGGCTGGCGAGGATGGCGAGGCTGGAGAGGCTGGCGAGGCTGGAGAGGCTGGAGAGGCTGGCGAGGTTGGCGAGGCTTGCGAGGCTGGCGAGGATGGCGAGGTTGGCGAGGCTTGCGAGGCTGGCGAGGCTGGAGAGGCTGGAGAGGCTTGCGAGGCTGGCGAGGCTGGCGAGGTTGGCGAGGCTTGCGAGGCTGGCGAGGCTGGCGAGGCTGGCGAGGCTGGAGAGGCTGGCGAGGTTGGCGAGGCTGGCGAGGCTGGAGAGGCTGGCGAGGATGGCGAGGTTGGAGAGGCTGGAGAGGCTGGCGAGGATGGCGAGGCTGGAGAGGCTGGAGAGGCTGGCGAGGTTGGCGAGGCTTGCGAGGCTGGCGAGGATGGCGAGGTTGGCGAGGCTGGAGAGGCTGGAGAGGCTGGCGAGGTTGGAGATGCTGGAGAGGCTGGCGAGTCGCGGTTTCGGCAGGTGCGTTGCCCCGAGCCTAGCTCAAGTCGACCCTGACCCCACGAGCAGTGGCCTCGCTCCTGGACACACCTCGCTGCGAGTCAAGGACCTCCCTGTTCCCCGCGCGCTCTGGCGGACGGAGGCTCTTCTCCGCTGGATCACTCCCTCTCTCCTGGGCACCAGTCTAACTGATCCATTAGTAGAGACAGGAAAAATTCGCAGATTCATTTCGTGATAGGCTGAAATTCTAACTTGTGTACATTTCTGCTGGTTCTGCTATTGGCTCACAGTTTGACTGGAACTCTCTGGGCCAATGAGATACTATATGTAGACCAAAGAAGCGTCGAATCACAAGCTACCCAGTGGAGACGCCTCACAATTTAGTACCCAATGAACACGCGTGTTTACTTGAGAAATGCAGAGGATAATGGAGGCTATCCTAGAGGTCATTGAATCCGCGAATTTTTCCGGTCCCTATCCATTAGCCAAGTGCATCATAGTGGCCGCGGCCATCTTTGCGTCGCTTCCCAATATTGTCACATCGGCATTCCTACATGCGTCCACTGAACCCGACCTTTCTAGGGATGCGACATTCGCATCCACTGATGCGTCCCTGCAGCCATTAGATTCGGAGTCATGTAGTAAACATTATAAGCGTAAGTGATAACTCAAGCAGAGAGACAAATAAAGACGTGAATAAAAATTATAGAAAGGCGATTTTAAATTTATATGGATACTAGCTGATGTACCCGGCGTTGCCCGGGCTAAACACATGGAGCTTTATTGTCTGCGAGTTAAAGCAAACTGGATATATGACAGTGTGTTGGACATAGAGAAATGTCACAAAATTACTGTTTGTATGTTTATGATCTATGATTTTTTGTTTACCCATGGCGATCGGTTATTTATTATTTATTATTTATTATAAATTATTAAGACCATTAATCGAAATAAAAACTATCCTATCTCTCAAGTTGGAAAAAATTACAAATAAATATCAATTTTCATCGAAATCGGTTGACTTGGTGAAGAGTTCACTGGAAACAAACATCAGGACACTGGAGTTATATATATTAAGATGTATTGCTCATTATGAGTATTTTTTAATAATTTTATATTCATAACAATATTTTTATTTTGATCACTAACATTTTTAACATCCACGCTACTTTAAACGTCTTAAATTGGTCGCTGTTATTTACATTTTGCTGAATTATTCGTTTACATCACGACTCGAAATTGGCTACGCGCACATTAGTACGACCAACTGTCAACAGGTGGTGCTGGCGGTAAAAGAATTCGGCTAGTATCCATTCCTTAGAAATGCGTCCTTTTAAGCTGAGGCTGCATTTTCCAAGGGGAGTATGTGTGCTGTGAACGCAGCAGGAACATGGAAATCGAGGTACACTCTGCCGACGAATGAATACGCAAGTAATAGTGCCTCGACGGCATTCGCTGAAGTATGAAACTTAACACTTTTCACCTTTAAGCTCCGGTAATGTCTGACGCGCCACTGTTCCGAGCCAGCGACGATAGGCAGTGATAACTACCGAGAATTGCAGGTGAAATGTTGTCCAGAGACCTCCGGAAAAAAAAAAAAAAAAACAATAATAATTTGGCGAATCCGCGTAACTTTAAGTACGTCGTCACATCATTTCAATGTTAGAGTAGTTTAAAAAGGAAATTTAAAAAAAAAAATATAGGCCTATATATTAATTTTCGTATGGCGTTAGTGCTCTCAGTGTGAATCATATTCACGTAATTAAAAAAGAGAGAGTAGTTACGTACACACTGTTGTGTCTCTGGGTGAGTTCTTGTACTGAGCGGATCCCAGAGTTGAGTTGAATGAAGGTGAATAGGTCACAGAATAACAGAGGTCTGCTGCAGACTACTGCAATCGACACACGACAGAACACTGTTCTTCACAGTGGCGTCCACAAGGAAGTGATTGGGGAGGGGGGGGGGAGGATACTTCCCACCTCCCCGGGTGACATTTGATACGTCTTTAAAAGTTGTTTGTTATTTTTTGATGAAGCAGGGGGAGTTGCAACAGCGGCTAGAACAAGCTACTCAGGAAATGAGTCACGTCGAGATTGATAATGTAACAGTCCAAACCCCTTGTTGTTGACGTGTGTTGTTTTTTTAATACACAGATTAAAGTTTTTTTTAAATTCACCTTCCCCGTTTTTCCGTAGCTGCCACTGGTCCTTCGGTCCTGTCATGCGAGCCTCATGACGTCACAGCTTTAAAGACAAAGTTGAACGACAGCAGAGCCATCACAAAAATTAAGACTTTTTCACAGCCGCTTCGTCATCCACGCCAATTGTCAATCTGAAGTAATTTGAAATAAAGCTGTATATATTGAACGGCAACTTCTGGGAAACCTATGTTAATGTTTCCTCCGAGCGGTGGAGCCCTGCAGTCCTTGAACCAATCACCTCCGACACCTGTCAGTCCTCAGTCACAGTCCCTAGTGATGGGCAGAGACCTAATAGGCCCCGCCCACCTGGGACACACGCGGCGTGTGGAGCTTCATCGCATCACCGCTTGGTGTCTGTTCAAAGATGTGTAGCATCTTAGCTCTCGCTGTACGGCATTTGGTAGCAGTGACTTCTCGAATGGGACGGACTGCCATCTGTGGCGGATGTCGCTAACCAAAGTCTATACAGCCAAATGAAAACTTTATTGTATTAACTGTTTGATGAATTTTAACAAGATGGTGGTAGTTCTTAATAGAATTCATTGTCAATAAATCAGGTACAAAGTATTTTTCGCTTTTATCGGAGCCGTTTCATTATATGGTTTAAAATTTTGCTTTGAAAATCGAATGATTCGAAAATCTACGTAACTGCTCTGGCAACGAATTCTAGCGGCGGGTGCGAAAATTACGTTTCTGGGGGGAGGGGGACCGTATTATAATCCTTGTCAATTTTTAAGCATCACGTGTCGGGGGGGGGGGGGGAATTCACATGCCGCCGTGTCCCCCCTAAATCCGCCCATGAACCAATATAAAATATGTGAATCGGTAGAATTTTTTTTTACTATTACAATGAAATTGCCACAGTTAATACTGTGAATTAGAAATTTAAAAAAATCTCGTTATTTTCAAAATTTCTCTGTATTTGTTTTCAAATACTAAACCAACTCTATTTTTTTGCAAATGAAATTTAGAAGATAAAATATAGAAAAAAATGTTCACAAAATTACATAATTTTTAACATAAACAGCTACAATTTTCATAATTTTTTCCAGTACCTAATTTGTTAAATTGACATGTTTATCCTTCCCAGATATGGTTTCTTTGGTCGGCGGCAACTGCGTTGGTTGGTTTTCTGTTAACATTCTAGGTATCGTGTGAATGGAGTTAAGAATTCTTCCTTCTCTTCTGCTATACTAACTTTTATGTACATGCGGAATCATGCCAGCATTCGCTTGGAGTGATCTGAGGGAGACATAACAACCACAGTCAGGATATCCGTACTGGGCTTCTTGGAGGTGAGCCAGTGAGATGCATTGCGTCTAAATTACACACACACACACACACACACACACACACATATATATATATAGATACACACATATGTATTTGAGATGGTAGGGGATTGCGCTCACTGAGAGTTCAAACTTACCTCCTACCAAGGCCATTAGGGTTGGATACCCTTCAGGGCCAAACAGGAAACATGGCAAACATTTCCATAAGCTTGTGGGTTTTCTCAGAGTACTCTGGTTTCCCTCTCTCTCTCATTCTGTCAACACTCCATCTTAGTACCATCACCGTGTCATCGTTAGAGACCCGGGAAATTCGCGGGTTCAATGACCTCCAGGATGGACTCCGATATCCTCTACACACTCGGGCAAATGCCAACTGTTCATTGGCTGCTGACTTGTGAGTCGTCTCGACTGAGTGGCCTGTGATTCGACACTTCTATGAGTGAGGGTCTCTAATTGGCCCTCAGACCTCCAGGATTAACAGTGAACCAATGACAGAAGCAGCACTAAGGTATAATTATTTGAATTTTAGCATAACACGAAATGAACCCGCGAATTTTCCGGGTCTCTAGTCATCGTATATGATGCCCTCTATGTTGTGATACATTAATCCCTTATTCATTATCTAATATTTTTAGTGATTACTGTATTTTGTTGCATAGTAAACTTAAGACTAGGAATTATATATATATATATATATATATATATATATATATATATAAGTATTTGGTGGACTAAATAAAACCGACACGGTTATGAAAAATATTTAGAAATTAAAAAATTTGCAGAATTGAGCTCTTAAAAATTTATCTACCTAAAGGTTTACATGTCGTCATCACAAGCACATCACGTGGTCTAGAAGCAAGGAATCTGTAGCATGTTGTCTATAACAGTGAATATTAGTGGATCAACTTTAGTCTGAACGTGATTTAAAAAAACAGTAAATTTTTAATACAATTTCTCCCACTTGGTAAGAAATATCCAATAATGTTCGCAGGCGTTCACGGCCATTGTCTGAAGTAGCTTGGCTTCTGGGTTGTAGCCGCGTCCTTGGCGAATAATTCACTGTGAATTATTCGCCAAGGACGCGGCTACAACCCAGAAGCCAAGCTACTACAAGAAATATCCAAGCTGGAAAGATGCGTTATGTATGGCTTGTCACATCCTTAATATGCAGTGTGCATTTCAATATGGGCAACTCTCTCTCTTTCTGTGCACGATTCTTGCCATTAGCTCTGTCCTTGTTTCGGTGTGCTCTGTTGCCGGATGCACGCCATACAGCACAAACGTTTACACACTACTTTATAATGTAATGAATTATTTTTTAATGTATTTTAAACATTGCATTACATGCTGTAAAGGAAAATTTGGAATGAGAATTTTGAAAACAAATTTTCTTGTTGTATTTCATCAAGTGAATCATGTGATAACACTCAAGATGTCATTTTGTTTTCAACAGGTTTCAAACAAAACATTTAATATAATTTATTATTTTAAAAAAAAACTTAGCTCTGTTTGAGCATAGCACATAATTTAATGGGATGCCTTGTTACTTAGTGTGCTCAACTGCTACAAATAGTTTCTTCTGTTAAGTAATAATTGGTGTTTTTTTTTTCTTTTAGAATGACTACGAATGAAATAACACTAAAATAAATTGAGTTATATGTCTTTGAAAAAAAAATTAACTACAAAAAAATATTCCAACCTATCATTATTATCGATGGTATGCGAAGTGTTAACGAGCCGGGAAGAGTCGCTCCGTACTGCGAACTAAGCGTGAGACAGTGTATAGCTAGGGACAGGAAAAATTCGCGGATTCAATGACCTCTAGGATAGCCTCCATTATCCTCCGCACTTCTCAAGTAAACACGCGTGATCATTGGTTACTAAATTGTGAGTCGTCTCCACTGGGTAGCTTGTGATTCGACGCTTCTTTGGTCGATGGTCTCTCATTGGCCCAGAGAGCTCCAGTTAAACCGCGAGCCAATAGCGAAATTTTCCGGTCTCTATGTATAGCTGGTCCGCGTGTCTGCGGTCAGCCAGGGTCGCGGCTACTCGCCTGCGAGGATAGCGAGTAGTGAGTGGCTGCTGCGCCATTTCCTCCCCTCCTACCCTAGTTCCCCCCCACTCCAACCCAAGGCTTATCTTATCTCACTGGAGCTCGCCCGGCGAGGCAGTGTAAACACAGCAGACATCGGCAGATCTTGCGCTGGCAGACAGCTTGGGTCTGCGGCTGCAGATAGCGACCCCGCGTCAGCGCCAGTGCTGACGGCACACATGTCTCCGCTCTGACGCCACATTCCAGGGCTAGAGGCCCGGTTACACTGCTCTCGCCCTCGCTCTCGCCTCAGCCTGTACTTTCCTCGCTGCTCGCTTGACACGTGCAGCTGTGTTTGGACTGTTGTCGAACGAAGTCTCCGTGAACTGTCCAAGAGCGGAATTGTTGTAAGATTGAGAATTGATTCCCACGAGTGGTTTTGAATGCCGCTCGCAACGTACAAGAGAGCTGACTTGAGCCCGTCCAGTGCATACTGACTCGCCCAGAGCAGCTGAGATGCCTCGCCGCTACGACAGCGAAGACTCGGCGCGTTCCGCTGAGTAACTCTATACACGAGAAGCACGCGTACATAGGCCTTTCTGCGATGATCGGCACGCGGTTATTTTCATACGACCTTTAGCCATAGCGTCACGTACAACCTAGTCCGCAGGGTGAAAGTCTAGGTCCGTGCTCTTTGTGGAGATTCCATCACGTACAGAGCAGTAGAGTTCGGGAGTACCTGGAGTTCAGAAGAGTATGTCCGTATCTTTGAATATATATACTGTATAGAAGTCGCCAGCCCAGGTTAAAATTTCTAATACGGTTTTGAGGTAGTTGGTTAATTCACCGCCGCAATCGCCACCATCTCTAGGGCATCGACTTGTGGTGGTCTCTAGCGGACAAGTGTCGAACTCTTCAAACACCCCTTCGCCCTCTCGTTGAACGAACTTGAGCTGCAGTGAATGATGGGTGGGGGGTGCGGGGAATGACAGCGGGCGACAGTGCTGCGCTCTAACGTGTAAATATCAACTAAGACGATACAGGGCGTTACGGCAGCGCACAGCAGCGGTGAAGTTCCCAAGCTGCTCATCATACGCTTCTGAAAAACCTAGAGTAAATCCTATCCACTCGCGACTTCTATACAGTATATATATTCAAAGTCCGTATAGAGGTTCCAGAACGCACAGTGAAGAAACGCAGGCGCCAGTATGTACAGAGCATTAGGGAATAGCGCCGTAGTAGCCCGAATATGTACAGTGTAATATAATATGGCCCTGTAGTAGCTCCAGTGCATGTACAGTACGTGGAGTCTAGCCTGCAGGCAGTCGAGACGCCTGGAGGCGCAGTTACGCCCTCTGAGTCGACTCTGTGGGTCCTGTCACTCGTTCCAGCCCTTTTAACTTCTCAGATATATTATTGCAGACGAGCATTCACGTATCGACAATTTTGTTTGATAATGTTCGTAAACCGACGCCGTAAATCTCGCTAGAGAAACATCTGTATTGAACTTTCGTAGCCACAAACATATTTTTTTTAAGTAATATTTTGGCAAATATGAATGCATGTGATGACGCAGGAACACCTAGTCCCCTCGTGGCGGAAGGATACAAAGTAGTTGTGAAGCGCAAGTACTTTCCTCCGCCGGCAGCGTCCTAGACGTACAGGTCCTATCTGCGCTGCAGTGTTGGCAGACGTGCGCACGATAAACAGCTGAAAGCGTTCGCAGCTCCTCAAGTGACAACATGCGAAAGCAAACCAAACAGACAAAAAAAATTCACAATATTTGTAGCCAATCGAATTCTGTACAGTGCTAACACACGCATATATAGCTCTTTTTTCTTCTTCTTCTCGCATTTGTGTACCTCAAACTGTTTCTTATTGAGTATCCACTTCAAATTTATTTCGGAAGGGGAATTGAAAAAAAATTGTATTAAAAAATTTACATCAACAAAAGATTTTGACAGATTATGATTAAAAATCTCAACATGCATACCTGATTTTTTGGTTTGTGACTCCAGGTGTTTTTTATCAGCTCGCCTTGCAATTGCGTTATTCAAAATAGCGCACTGTCTTGCATATTTTTGATGTGTAAACATTTTAGCTGTCGGTATACGGCAACTGGTAGGAGTAATTACGTGAAAATGAAACGGAAGTCGATGAACGGAAATGTGACACAAATATGGCGGACCCACGTGTAGAAACATAAATCTGTATGTAGTAACTTTCGTAAATATTAGGGTACATACCAAACGTTTTGGTGTTCCAAATGAAACTTTATGATAGTGAAACTACCACAAAATGTTTAGCAAACTAAAATAGTTATAGCAAAAAGTAATATAAAGCTTTAAATTCCCTAAGAAAACTCGCTTTACAATAATTACAATACATATTCGCCTTGCAAAATGTCGACTGTCACGGTGGCGGTAGATGTAGAGCGCGCTTGTTAAACTCTAAATGGTTCTAATATCGTCACTGGGAAAAGATTGTTTTACTTTTTTAATAACATTATAATATATTATATACTAATAATGTTGAATCAGCTCAATAAGTTAAGGTTTGTTTGTAGTAATTATTTACAGACTGATTTCAGCCGTTTAAGCGAAAACAAAAATACAGACATATATGCGTTTTCAAATGTTTTAGGTTAGTATTTTATTAATGCCATAGATGTATTACTTCTAACGTGTGAGGAAACTTTTAAGTATTAACTGCTAAGTGAATTTAACAAGATGGACAGTATTATAATACGATTCCTCGACGAAAATCAGGTCCAAAGCAGGGGTTTACGATTTTTTTTCCAAGTCCTTTTTTGCTTTTATCAAAGCCTTTTCAGATAGTTTAAAATTTCCGTTCGTGTGATGGTGACACGTAACTTTCAAGATTCAGGCAGCGAATTCTAGCGGCGGGCGCAGAAAGTAAGTGTGTGATTCGCGTCCAGAAATGTTGGTATGTACTTTAACAGCGAATATTTTAATTTATCAGTGTATTCATGACACTCGGCATTGTTATAAGGAATTCTACGTTAAACGATGTGTCCGACACGTAACGAAAGGGGGTGAGATGTGACCGCGGCTCGGAGAGACGAGCGCCGGAAGCAGGCAGCGCGCGGCGAGTGGGCGGCGGAAGTGCGAACCAGGCGTCACTCGGCGAGCTAACTGCGCAGCGCCCGCTGATTGGCCGGCGACCACACAGCGCGACCGAGAAGTGCCAACATCGCAAACCAAATCTATATATATATAAATGTTATGTTGGTTTGTGTATGCTTCAAAAACTCAAAAAGTTCTGCACCGATCGAGCTGAAAATTTACCATTTTATACAACCCGCATCAAGGATTGTTTTTATCTACTTTTCACGTCAGCAACATACTTGCGACCGCGAAAAAGTAACTGCGCCATTTTATTAATGTGTTTTCTCACCAATAAAAAAAAAAAACACGCATTTTGTGTTATGGAAATGTTTCTCCGTGCCAAAGGATTTCTCTTAGCAATGGAAAAAACTACGTCAAGTGAAGCGAGCGGGAAATGGCTAAATACAATGAGAATGCTTTTATTGTGAGGTGCAATAATTAAAAAATGACTAAGCGTACCGGTATGGGACTTATTATCCTTGCCGCAAATGTTATTCAATCCAGTATTCAAAGTGATAAAATTACATATAAGTCGATAGACACCGTTGTGGAAGCAGATGAAGTAAGTAGTTAATTATCCAACGGAATTTTAAAACTCACTTGATCTGCCAGGAATACCACCACACATACTTAAATTGAAAATAGGTGTGCCAATTATCCTCTTGCGGAATATTAATCAGCCAAAACTCTGCAACGGCACGAGACTTTCAGTTAATAAATTAATGAATAATGTAGTGGAAGCAACGATTTTAACGGGGCCTTTCAAAGGTGAAGATGTCCTCATTCCTCGAATACCCATGATCCCGACCGATACAGCATTTCAATTTAAAAGATTGCAATTCCCAATTCGATTGGCATTTGCAATCACAACCAATAAAGCTCAAGGTCAATCATTAGAATTGTGTGGTTTAGATGCGGATTGCTTTTCACATGGACAACTGTATGTTGCGTGTTCCCGAGTCGGAAAACCAGATAGTCTTTATATCTACGCACACAGTGGAAAAACAAAAAAAAATATATTGTATATCCACAAGTATGTATTCTTTGTTTTGTTTCCATTTCTCAACTATTCAATCACAATGTGCCACAGCGAAGCGTGGCAGGGTACAGCTAGTAATAAATATAAAGAAAACATGGAAAGTTCTTGAACATAATATCTTAAATAAAAAAATGCACTATAGTTAAAAGTTGCATAAACTTGACTAACTTTAATTTTGCTTGCAAGTAATTAATAGAAATAAAATAATAAGAGGACTGGAATGTTATCATAAATACGGTTAGGAAAATATAAATTCAATCACATTATAAAAAAAACTAAATAAGTACTCAGTATTCAATATTAATACAAACACATGTATGAATATTATTATTTTATTTAATAAAATAATCGAGATAAATTTTAATTAATAATGAAAATCAATAAATATACTAAATGTTTATTCTTATTTATTAAAAAAAATATAATAATTCATAATGCAAATAAATTATACACACGGGAACATAACCTCATTTACATAAATACACTTGAAAAAATTTATAAACACTATTTATATCACTAATATTCACAATAAATAAATGTTTTTAATTATTTGAACCGGTAATTACTAAAGTATAAGATTTGAAAGCAAATATAAATATAATTTGTAGTTGTATGTAACCTTTATTTTTCGTATGTAGCCTTTTTTCATCCTATGAAACTTTCGTTGCATGGTGTGCGAGCATCGTAGCCTAAATATTCACAATCACCATTTTTTTCATAACGAGCCTAAATAAATTTAGCTTTGAAAGTAGTTTTACAAACGTTCTTAGTGTTCAGAATTTATGGAATGGGTATTAACTGAGTAGCGTTTTGAGTATAATACAAAATATTATACTTTGGAATAGTTTTTGACATTGTTGTATTATCTTGGTGACAATGGAATAAGCATAGCTGCCGTGTGCAGATGTGCAGACGTGTGTATGTGTGTATTGTTTGCAATTCAAACACATAATTTGCAGCTATGCAGTTTTTTTTAATTTTTAAACAAAAGATAAAACATTTTAATATGGTGTTTTGGTTGTTCCGTATTGAAAAATAGATAATCTTAAATATTTATAGTGAATATTCCCAGAAACCTGCGATTCTGTTTAGAATGATGTTGTTCACATCGTATACGTCGACATTTTTAGCCGCTAGAATGGCTCTTCCGCTTAACCATTCGTGATTTCGAAATTTGTTTCGATCCGTTGGGGTCTCTAATTCTTCTTTTGAGTTTAAGATATTGCAAAAATTAAATGGGAAGGTGATTTTTCCTGTTTCTGGATCTTTAGGTGCAGTGCCGATACTCACCTCGAGTGATTTGTCTTGAACATATTATGTCAGTTGTTGGAGCGGTTTGAAGCTGAACTCAAGTTTGTTGTTAAATGCATTTTTTTGACTGTGCTCCAAAAAGTTGAATATTTCAAACAGGCATGCAATTCATCAACTGATGTTGAGCGAGGAACAAATGGAAGAGTTTGCCTGAAGTCACCAGATAGTTACACCTATGCTCCACCAAACTGAACCTGACAATTTCTGAATTTTTTCAATGTATCGTCTAATGTTTCCAATGACTTCTTGTGGAAATTTTTACACACATCCAGACGATTATTTTGCACGCTTGAAGAACCTTTGCCATCCCTGATGTTTTTTAAATGTTAAATGTTGGGTTTTCTGTGAATTACATATTTAGTGACAGTTTTATAGCTGAGTGCGCTGTTCTACCTCCTTTCAAGTGGCAGCAATGCCTGAAGAAGCAAGAGCTAACGCAGTATGGCCGTTTTAACGGATTTTAGCCAGGATCAAGGAAATTAAGAACGTATTTCCAGTTCCACCTGGAGAGTCCAAAAAGTACAATCCACCGGATTGGTTGAACAATGGCAAACGAAAACAAAAGACGGCGGTAAAAGTAATTTTGTTTTTCGCGTGTGCAATCCAAGGAGAATATATTAATTCCGTGAATATTCTAATATCTTTTCTTGCTAGACCTTCCAGAGATAATTATGTTATAAACTATATGTTAAACTTATAAAAATTCTATTAAAAACCTTTTTGAAGTTATACTTCTTTAGGCGCGTTATGAAAAAAATGATGAGAGTGAAATTTTAAGATGCGCGCGCATCACTGTAACATAAAATTAACAGGTTGAAGCTGCCCGCTAAATCGCTCATTAAGTCTCGAAAAAAAGCTACCAACAAAATAGAAATAGAACCTCTATTAGTCGCGCATGTTGGTACGCTCGTCGCCTCTGATCACTGTTTTCATATTTATAATATTTATCCACATGTTTCTAGTGTCTACATTCACAACACGTGTTTTAGTTTCCTACAAGTGCGAATTATATATGTGCTAATAAATTATATTCAGTAGTGATTTAAATTGAATATTTTGATTAATATTATTATTATTATTCGTAAATATTAGTAAAAAAATTGTAACTTTATACTTTTTTTTCAGGTGCTCCATTATTATTGAGGTAAACTATCCGTATGTATTATTTATTGATTATTGATATAATTAAAATATTATTTAATATAATACTAAACATTATTAAATTATTAATGTTAAATATGTATTATTGGTTATTTAATATCTACAAAATAAAGAAATAAATTTAATAAAAAATTGAATAAAAAATTTGTGATAAAAATTAAAATCGCACATCAAATTAAAATATTAATTTTAATATTTATTATTAAATTGAATAAATAATAAATAATTATTAAAATAAATAAACAATTTAATTAAAACATTTTGATAAAAATGAAAAGTGAATATTAAATTAAGAAAATTATAAATATTTAAAAAAAAATAAACTTAAATTAAATTTTTGAATTTATTATTAAATATATGTAATTTCTTTGAAATATTAAATAATCAATAATAAATATTTAAAATTAAGAATCTTATAATATTTAGTACATATTATGTCATATATTTAATATTCTCTAAATTTTATTTATTTAATTTTTCAAATTTAAACGGAACTTTATTAACTGTGTTGACTATCTTTTACCAGCCCTTTTATTATTTTATTGTAATTAATTATTTGCATGCAATTAAAAACTATTTTTTAATGATGCCAAAATCTCAAGTCAATCGATCGACTACTTTTCGAGTTTTGCGATAACAAACATACGGAGGCTGAATATTTATCGATAGAAGAGTTTCTAATTTTATATATAATCCCTGTGCGCGCATGATAGCAGTTTTTGTATCTTTATAACTTTTTGTCTTCGGATTTTATCTTAGTATCTTCCTTTTTCTTAAAAGCTATAGTTTTCAAGGGGCTCTATATACTATGTTATCTTTTCTGGTGCGTTTTGGTTTAGTAGTAATACATACTAATACATTTATTTGCCCCTTTTAATATTATTACTTATATTCTAAATTAAAATAGTTGTATATGCAGTTTCGGATCAAGAGCAAGGAACGTCGTCACTTTTTAATTTGAGCTCTTGTCTTCACTCAGGTGGTTATCTTAGCCGTTCTTCTTTTATGTTTTTTCTTCATCACTTGTAGCACAAGATTATTGAATCCTCTTCTTCTACCTTCTAAGTCATTAATTATTGTACATCCATTATTCTTCGTCGTTTCTTTTTTTTTTCTCATCACAGTTGTTGCTGTTTTATTCATGACACAGATTTCTCAAGACGCTCGTCTGGATAAGTGTTTCCAAAGCACACGTATTCTCTATTTATTCCAACCATCTACATCTGATCCCATTACAGGGAACACTAGAGATTATTAGCTTCCTGTTGATCTTAGTTGAACTGTGTGTTATTGAACATTCTTTTCTTGATATTTAGTTTTCTGGTGCTTTTTGCGGATAATATCTTACATTCCATGCAATATCCTACATAGCTTACTTTATTTTATATTAATACCTATGCTAATTATATACTCTGTATAAACTGATTAAATTGATTTGAGAGATGATGGGGGTTGTATACACACCAATGGTTACATTACTTATAATGTGTTTAATAAAAAAAATCATTTTACTTACTATTAATCACATACTTCCCACGAGCCGCTACTTTCGACATTTACTAAGAAATACTTAGAAATATCAGCACTAAGATTAGTATATTTCATATCCTTTTCTGTTTTTAATTATTTCGCAGCAAGAAGTATTTTATATCAAATATTTCAAGTACTCATCTATTTATAGTTAATTATTTTTTTAATGATTTTTATCCTACAGTTTTCCCAGGTAGCCTAGACTTCCCCAGTTTCAACGCCCCTTTGCGTGTTTATCTTAATGTGTCTTAAAAAATTTAAAATTATATATTTTTAATTCTTAGAATTGCCAATAAACTAATCAATAATTAGGCTTTGGTACAACAAACAAGCTAGTAGCTAAAACGTGGTTGTATTAAGAAATCATTTAAAAAAATTTAAACTAGGGTAAAATCATGGGAAAGTCAACAAAAAGTACTGAAAAAACGGCAACTATTTATTAAAAAAAAATAGTATATAGCGGTATCCCGTAAAAGTATGCGAAATAATGTTAAACTTATGTATAAAATACAATTCTAGTCGGTTTTTAAATAACCTGTTACTGCAATCATAAACCCAACATGACACTGTTACAATTATTATTTATTTATTTCTTAAAAGCAATTATATGATGGTTGTAACCACCGTCTGTTTCCGTCTTCTGGATGGTCGTGTCCCAAATTTTAAAATGACTTCAGTATCCGCCAGACAACTCCACAACTTCTAACGCCATGACTCAAACATACCACCATGGTCGGGGGGAAAAAATGTTAAATATAGGGAAAAATATAGAATTTAGATAGCACAGTAGTATTCATGCAAACAATGGACAATTAAGTAAGAAATAAGAAGTAAATGCATGAAAATTAATACACACAAATCAGTATCGTTCGTTAACAACTCGCGAGCTAAAACACTTTCTCACGCAATAATTATAAATAAAAAATAGATCGCGACACACGAAAAAAAATTAACACACCCTTTCCCAAAAGGTGACAGGGATGACTCACGCAGGTCCGCCATATTTTCGAAATTCCTGAGAAGTCCACAGATGGCATCGACTTCCGTTCCATTCACGCAATCACTCCCACCAAATGACGTTTAATGAGAGCTAAAATGTTTACACATTAAAAAAAATTGGTTGTCTGTAAAGTCGGTTTACGGACGATAGTTTAACGTGAAAACATCATAACAAAACATTGATAAAATGATTGCATACTCTTATGAATAAAATTGAATCATTTTTATTGAATTATCACTATTTTGTATGGATACAAAGAAGGAGTGAAATTAAATCTACAATTTAATTGATACATTTACATTTATTTGCACTCATTAATTCAAATATGTTTATTACTTTAACGAAGAGATTATTTTAACTATAACTTTTATACATGTTTGCTATTTAACTTCTTCCAATCTGTGTTCTACTGTTAAGGATAGGACGATGATAGGAAAAGTAGGGAACGAATGGGAGTGTTTCAAGTTTAATGTGCCTCGAAAAAGTCAAATCGATGGTTGTTGCCAATCGAGTGGAAGAGCGATAGATGCGGCGCAAGTGTACAATGAGCTTAACGGGACACTTCTTCGTGCGTGCAGCCGGCGTTCATCGATTTATTAGACGTTGTCACGTCAAAAAAAAAAACCTTGATAACACGATAAAGTTGCGTGTAAAGCTTGAGCGCTCCACGGCGAGCATCTGGCAACACAGCGCACTGGCACGAGGGAAGAGAGTAGTGCTGCGTGCCCCTTGACCACACACACTGCAGACTGCGGCTGTCGGTGTGACAACCTGACAACCTGCCCTCTGAGGGGCAAGGGAGCGCAGGGCTGCCGGCAGACGCGCCGTGTTCTCCACGCTCCACACACTCCACGCTCCACGCTCCACGCTCCACGCTCCACGGCGAGCATCTGGCAACACAGCGCACTGGCACGAGGGAAGAGAGTAGTGCTGCGTGCCCCTTGACCACACACACTGCAGACTGCGGCTGTCGGTGTGACAACCTGACAACCTGCCCTCTGAGGGGCAAGGGAGCGCAGGGCTGCCGGCAGACGCGCCGTGTTCTCCACGCTCCACACACTCCACGCTCCACGCTCCACGCTCCACGCTCCACGGCGAGCATCTGGCAACACAGCGCACTGGCACGAGGGAAGAGAGTAGTGCTGCGTGCCCCTTGACCACACACACTGCAGACTGCGGCTGTCGGTGTGACAACCTGACAACCTGCCCTCTGAGGGGCAAGGGAGCGCAGGGCTGCCAACAGACGCGCCGTGTTCTCCACGCTCCACACTCCACGCTCCACGCTCCACGCTCCACGGCGAGCATCAGGCAACACAGCGCACTGGCACGAGGGAAGAGAGTAGTGCTGCGTGCCCCTTGACCACACACACTGCAGACTGCGGCTGTCGGTGTGACAACCTGACAACCTGCCCTCTGAGGGGCAAGGGAGCGCAGGGCTGCCGGCAGACGCGCCGTGTTCTCCACGCTCCACACTCCACGCTCCACGCTCCACGCTCCACGCTCCACGGCGAGCATCTGGCAACACAGCGCACTAGGCACGAGGGAAGAGAGTAGTGCTGCGTGCCCCTTGACCACACACACACTGCAGACTGCGGCTGTCGGTGTGACAACCTGACAACCTGCCCTCTGAGGGGCAAGGGAGCGCAGGGCTGCCGGCAGACGCGCCGTGTTCTCCACGCTCCACACACTCCACGCTCCACGCTCCACGCTCCACGCTCCACGGCGAGCATCTGGCAACACAGCGCACTAGGCACGAGGGAAGAGAGTAGTGCTGCGTGCCCCTTGACCACACACACTGCAGACTGCGGCTGTCGGTGTGACAACCTGACAACCTGCCCTCTGAGGGGCAAGGGAGCGCAGGGCTGCCGGCAGACGCGCCGTGTTCTCCACGCTCCACGCTCCACGCTCCACACTCCACACTCCACGCTCCACGGCGAGCATCTGGCAACACAGCGCACTAGGCACGAGGGAAGAGAGTAGTGCTGCGTGCCCCTTGACCACACACACACTGCAGACTGCGGCTGTCGGTGTGACAACCTGACAACCTGCCCTCTGAGGGGCAAGGGAGCGCAGGGCTGCCGGCAGACGCGCCGTGTTCTCCACGCTCCACACACTCCACGCTCCACGCTCCACGCTCCACGGCGAGCATCTGGCAACACAGCGCACTAGGCACGAGGGAAGAGAGTAGTGCTGCGTGCCCCTTGACCACACACACTGCAGACTGCGGCTGTCGGTGTGACAACCTGACAACCTGCCCTCTGAGGGGCAAGGGAGCGCAGGGCTGCCGGCAGACGCGCCGTGTTCTCCACGCTCCACACTCCACGCTCCACGCTCCACGGCGAGCATCTGGCAACACAGCGCACTAGGCACGAGGGAAGAGAGTAGTGCTGCGTGCCCCTTGACCACACACACACTGCAGACTGCGGCTGTCGGTGTGACAACCTGACAACCTGCCCTCTGAGGGGCAAGGGAGCGCAGGGCTGCCGGCAGACGCGCCGTGTTCTCCACGCTCCACACTCCACGCTCCACGCTCCACGGCGAGCATCTGGCAACACAGCGCACTAGGCACGAGGGAAGAGAGTAGTGCTGCGTGCCCCTTGACCACACACACTGCAGACTGCGGCTGTCGGTGTGACAACCTGACAACCTGCCCTCTGAGGGGCAAGGGAGCGCAGGGCTGCCGGCAGACGCGCCGTGTTCTCCACGCTCCACACTCCACGCTCCACGCTCCACGGCGAGCATCTGGCAACACAGCGCACTAGGCACGAGGGAAGAGAGTAGTGCTGCGTGCCCCTTGACCACACACACTGCAGACTGCGGCTGTCGGTGTGACAACCTGACAACCTGCCCTCTGAGGGGCAAGGGAGCGCAGGGCTGCCGGCAGACGCGCCGTGTTCTCCACGCTCCACACTCCACGCTCCACGCTCCACGCTCCACGCTCCACGGCGAGCATCTGGCAACACAGCGCACTGGCACGAGGGAAGAGAGTAGTGCTGCGTGCCCCTTGACCACACACACTGCAGACTGCGGCTGTCGGTGTGACAACCTGACAACCTGCCCTCTGAGGGGCAAGGGAGCGCAGGGCTGCCGGCAGACGCGCCGTGTTCTCCACGCTCCACACTCCACGCTCCACGCTCCACGCTCCACGCTCCACGGCGAGCATCTGGCAACACAGCGCACTGGCACGAGGGAAGAGAGTAGTGCTGCGTGCCCCTTGACCACACACACTGCAGACTGCGGCTGTCGGTGTGACAACCTGACAACCTGCCCTCTGAGGGGCAAGGGAGCGCAGGGCTGCCGGCAGACGCGCCGTGTTCTCCACGCTCCACACACTCCACGCTCCACGCTCCACGCTCCACGCTCCACGGCGAGCATCTGGCAACACAGCGCACTAGGCACGAGGGAAGAGAGTAGTGCTGCGTGCCCCTTGACCACACACACACTGCAGACTGCGGCTGTCGGTGTGACAACCTGACAACCTGCCCTCTGAGGGGCAAGGGAGCGCAGGGCTGCCGGCAGACGCGCCGTGTTCTCCACGCTCCACACACTCCACGCTCCACGCTCCACGCTCCACGCTCCACGGCGAGCATCTGGCAACACAGCGCACTAGGCACGAGGGAAGAGAGTAGTGCTGCGTGCCCCTTGACCACACACACTGCAGACTGCGGCTGTCGGTGTGACAACCTGACAACCTGCCCTCTGAGGGGCAAGGGAGCGCAGGGCTGCCGGCAGACGCGCCGTGTTCTCCACGCTCCACACACTCCACGCTCCACGCTCCACGCTCCACGGCGAGCATCTGGCAACACAGCGCACTAGGCACGAGGGAAGAGAGTAGTGCTGCGTGCCCCTTGACCACACACACTGCAGACTGCGGCTGTCGGTGTGACAACCTGACAACCTGCCCTCTGAGGGGCAAGGGAGCGCAGGGCTGCCGGCAGACGCGCCGTGTTCTCCACGCTCCACACTCCACGCTCCACGCTCCACGCTCCACGGCGAGCATCTGGCAACACAGCGCACTGGCACGAGGGAAGAGAGTAGTGCTGCGTGCCCCTTGACCACACACACTGCAGACTGCGGCTGTCGGTGTGACAACCTGACAACCTGCCCTCTGAGGGGCAAGGGAGCGCAGGGCTGCCGGCAGACGCGCCGTGTTCTCCACGCTCCACACTCCACGCTCCACGCTCCACGCTCCACGCTCCACGGCGAGCATCTGGCAACACAGCGCACTGGCACGAGGGAAGAGAGTAGTGCTGCGTGCCCCTTGACCACACACACTGCAGACTGCGGCTGTCGGTGTGACAACCTGACAACCTGCCCTCTGAGGGGCAAGGGAGCGCAGGGCTGCCGGCAGACGCGCCGTGTTCTCCACGCTCCACACACTCCACGCTCCACGCTCCACGCTCCACGCTCCACGGCGAGCATCTGGCAACACAGCGCACTAGGCACGAGGGAAGAGAGTAGTGCTGCGTGCCCCTTGACCACACACACACTGCAGACTGCGGCTGTCGGTGTGACAACCTGACAACCTGCCCTCTGAGGGGCAAGGGAGCGCAGGGCTGCCGGCAGACGCGCCGTGTTCTCCACGCTCCACACACTCCACGCTCCACGCTCCACGCTCCACGCTCCACGGCGAGCATCTGGCAACACAGCGCACTAGGCACGAGGGAAGAGAGTAGTGCTGCGTGCCCCTTGACCACACACACTGCAGACTGCGGCTGTCGGTGTGACAACCTGACAACCTGCCCTCTGAGGGGCAAGGGAGCGCAGGGCTGCCGGCAGACGCGCCGTGTTCTCCACGCTCCACACACTCCACGCTCCACGCTCCACGCTCCACGCTCCACGGCGAGCATCTGGCAACACAGCGCACTAGGCACGAGGGAAGAGAGTAGTGCTGCGTGCCCCTTGACCACACACACTGCAGACTGCGGCTGTCGGTGTGACAACCTGACAACCTGCCCTCTGAGGGGCAAGGGAGTGCAGGGCTGCCGGCAGACGCGCCGTGTTCTCCACGCTCCACGCTCCACGCTCCACACTCCACACTCCACGCTCCACGCTCCACGCCCCACGCCCCACGCGCCGCATCGCCGGTGACTACCAACCAGCACGCGGCGCGTGCTTCGTTACAATCCGCGGCACTCGTGAGCCAGTCACGTCAAAGGCAAGCAAACACTAAATAATTATTGCGTGCGTTAAATAAATTATATATATTTTTTCCTTTCAGTGATATTTATATATTTATTTTTAAGTTAAATTTTTGTATCAAGCATTGAAAACTATATGTGATTTGTTCAAATTATTATTTCATTTAAACATGTGTCGCCGATGTTGCAATACCTGTGATTTGCCGTAGACAAAAATAAAACCATGGATATAATATACTGAGGTAACAGTTCATATCCTGAAATATTTTTTTTTTTACGTTAAACTTCATTCTGAATAAGTTTTGGTTCCGTAGCACACCCAGCTATGTTAAAAGAAAATCGTGCCATTAAAATCTCACATTAGCAGTATAGGGATGACGGTCCTGCTACTGGAGTCGCAGTAAGATGTAAGGTGGAGTCAATGACCGACCACCATAATCTCACCGGCAGCCATCTCGGATAACATTGATCTTGACCTTTGGCATTGACCCTGACCTTTGACCTCAGTCGCCATCTTTAAATCGAACATTCCAATCCCCGAACGTTGTACTTTTCGTCACGGCGGTCATATAAGTGTCAAAAAATTCCTCAAAATTCCTAAAAATTCATAGAAATGTCATTATTTCGAGGTGAAAATTCACGTTTTCAGGGAAAATTTCCCGTTTAATTCCTCAAAAATTCACAAATTCGAAATGCCTCAAAAATTTTTATGCCTTAAAAAAACCCGAAAAATCCTGAAAGCAGCTTAAAACTTCTACAATAAAGTATTTCCTCCCCATCAAACCATTATAGCCCGACATGCCTTATGCACAGGAGCGGCAGGAATAGTGTTTTTATAAGTTGTCCCTGTCTGTATTCAATGCTAGTTCGTACGAGTGTTACCGTGAGCACGACTTCCATACAAACTTTTCGTGTGCGTTTCATGTATTTAATAACAATAGCAGCCATGTATTTATGGTTATGTTTTTTTTTACGTAATCAAACAAATGACGCAAGAACAAAGTATTGAGATACAACTAAATTAAAACCAAAATACAAAATTTTCAGTTTACTTTTTCTCAAGCAAATCGTTACTTACATTTGTATGTGCGAACGCTGTAGGTCTAAAAGCCTACTATTCCCGGAGACTTTAGCGTGACGACATGCGTGTATGCGGGCCTGCTCGGAGCAGCGCGCGAGGCTGCATCGTGTGCCACGGGCTGCAGGGCCGGCAGCTGACAGGCACCTGGCCGACAGCTGCGCGCCCCGCCACACCTGTGGCCCGCCCTGCACCCAGATTTGCTTTTCCCGCCAATTCCCGGGTCGCCGCGCACCTGTCCGCGCACCTGCCGTCTGCCGCCCTCTGTGCCCTGGGCCCTGGTTCCCGCCGTGGAGTCGTCCGCCACGCTTCCCCGCCCTCTCTATCTCCTGCAGCAGCAGCCAGTGGCGTAGCCAGGATTTGTGTATGGGGGGTGTTAAGAAGCATGGCCCCTCCCCCGTATTGAAGCAGGGGGTCCTCCCCCGGGAAAATTTGGATTTTTAAGGTGTAAAATAGTGCTATTTTAGCGGTTTTCGGTACTTAAATTTAAATATTGTAATGGTAAAAATTTTATTAATTTTAATATGAAATTTGTTTGAGTGATGAATAAGAAATTAATTAAAGATTTGGTGCTAATGGGGGGGGGGGGGTTGAACCCCTACCCCCCCCCCCCCCTGGCTACGCCCCTGGCAGCAGCCACACTCGCCGTTTGCGAGAGCTCCACGAGTCACATGACTGGTGTCTGGTCACGACTCCTGAGGGTGGACGGGTATTCTGTCTCCGTATTTCGTTTTTAAACTGTTTTTTTTTATTTTTTTTAGGAGAATGGTTAAAAAACGTGTTATTAGATATGTTTTTTTAGTTTTTTAATGCGTGGACCACTGTGTACAGGTACTTGAAACCACTTCAAGGGACTAACGCCATGGTTGTTACTCATTATCTGTTATCTGATAGTTGTCCCATGTCCAGTCCAGAGGCGAGCGTCACTGACTCACGTACAGCTTGCAGGTTCAGTCGCGTGCAGACACGAGACTGCGCCTCGCGGAGGCTCTGCCGAACAGGAGGGTCTGGGGTTGAACAGGGGGGGGGGGGGGGAGGAACAGCCATAACTTAGAATTACTGGGGGGGGAAAAAAAAGGGGGGGGGGGGTTGTCTGTAAAGTCGGTTTACGGACGATAATTTTACGTGATAACGTCATAAGAAAACATTGATGAAAAATTGCATACTTACTTTTTTAATTTTCAAATATTATTTACATTTTTTTTTTTGCAAATTTAAATTTAAATAATTTGTTTAAATATAATCACGAACAATTAATTAAAAAGCCCGCCTTAACCTGTTTGATATTATAGAAGATTTTCTCGCACGGTGGTTGGCCGGTTCTTGCACGCTCGGCTCAGGCGGAACGTGACAATTTTTCGTG
Organism: Bacillus rossius redtenbacheri; assembly: GCF_032445375.1. Lineage (NCBI taxonomy): Eukaryota > Metazoa > Arthropoda > Insecta > Phasmatodea > Bacillidae > Bacillus > Bacillus rossius. The sequence goes on along the minus strand of NC_086342.1, from coordinate 1,219,257 downwards.
CGTGCAGCCGGCGTTCATCGATTTATAAAACGTTATCACGTCAACAAAAAACAACATATAGGTAATTTGTAACTTTCATCAGAACGATCATAACTTAGAAACACACGCCAATGAAAAACACAACTTAAAAACATCGTAGTTTAGAAAGTAATATAATTCAACGTCACAGCCTAAACTACACAACTTAGAAGTAATTTTCGGACGTCGCGGCTTTTTAGAATTGAAAAAAAAAAAATCAAATACATGGTTTTCACACGTATCTAAATTTACCCTGAAGGGATGGTTTCTTAATTCCTATTAGATTGCGGAAAAAAAAAAAAAAAACAATTATAGCTACTACACTAGCATCGGACGTCGCGGCTTCGGGGAACGAAAAATAAACGAAAACGAAAAAAAAAAAAAAAAATGTTTTTCAAGTATTAGAGACGTCCCTAAATGTACCCTGAAAACATGGTTTCTTAATTCCTACTGGTTCGTGAAAAATAACAATACCTATGTTTTCACACTGCCGCCGCCAGACATTGTTAACCCGCTATCGTGTATCTCTATGTTTTAGCACAACTGTAGCCAATTATGGAGAATTAAAAATACGCTATTTCTTCCGTTTCATATATTGAAGTTTATCCCTGGATCCAGAAGGCTTGATCCTGATGGCATGATCCTGTTGGCTTGATTATGTGGTGAATGATGCTTGCTGTTTTAATTCAGTACGTTGGAAGATCCTGTACATAAAAAAATATTATCATATAATAATGAATTAATATCGTAATCCAAATATATATATATATATATATATATATATATATATATATATTAAAAATAAAATCATAAATCTTCTATACTATCTTTTAAAAAATAGCATTTAAATTAGATTAGGTTATTATTTTTGTAATTTTTTGTAAATTTTTTTGAAAAATATTTAGTAATTTTAAAATACTACACTCAGCATAAAGAGACTAGCAACACTAAACATAATTTTTCTTCTGTTAGTGTTACACTTCCTGAAAAACTTAGTGTGATTAACACTAACCCATGTGAAAAAAAAAAGATTGTATAAATTAGTAACTTATCACAATAATCTGACAAAATTAGAGTCATTAAACCAATATTAAATACATATAAGTAAACATAGGCAGATAGTTTACATATATTGAAGTATAAATATGTAAGTATTATCAGCCAGAGCTGCAAGATCGCGTCATACAAGCCGACCCTGCCGATTTTGGTCTGAGCCTCGGGTCTGAGAGATTCGGGTCTGAGAGATTCGGGTCTGAGAGATTCGGGTCTGAGAGGTTCGTGTCTGAGAGATTTGGGTTGAGCTTCGGGTCTGAGAGGCTCGGCTAGTCAGCACCGGACAATGCACTCAAGTGGACACAGCGCCATTTAAAAACAAACGCAACGAGCGAAAATGAAAGATTATCCTTCCCAAGGTCACCCACCGATCGACGCAGGAACACGTCTTACAATTATTTTAATCAGTGTACATACAAAGGGGGAAAAAAGTTAAGAGGATTGTGTTCTGCGGACAACTACTCGCTCCAGACCCTCTGCACTCTCGTAATTACAGGCGCGCTTATCAGATACTGCGTTCTATTATTGAATGCGAATGATCGAAAGGCGCCCACCATAGAAAAACCTGGTTATTAATTTCTGCACTGACCTTCAACTCCAGTAGACAGCACGGTCACAACAGACGGTTGATGAGCTACGATATTACAATTAAGGCTGTATGTGTGTATACACCGCCTAGATTCGACATGCAGTTCCCCGCCCGAGGCAGGGTCGGCATGGATGGAGTGAGGCTGACACAAGAGCCGGCTGTCCTGCCAGAAGGACAGGTCCTTCCGACCAGCCTGGAGAGTGCGTGAGGGAAAGGAGGTGGGGTGTGGAGCGGCGACGGAATGAAATGGTGGGGTGAACGGGAGTACCCCAAGAAAATCCCACAGGCCACAGCAACGTCCGCCACGTTTCCCACTTGGCGAAAATACGGGGGGTTATATAGTGCTGAATCATCTCAGGACGGCTGGGTGGTTTAGCCCATGGAACATGTCCTTATGCTGATATTTCCAGCACTTGTGTTCTACAGCAGTGATGACCAGCTTCACTATTTTCGAAGGGCTGATACGTAGAAATTAATATTACATTTTTCCAAGAAGTTGTTTTTTTAAATATCTTATATGTCCTGTACAATGACCTACAAATTCAACATGGGGCATACGATGAAGTGAAGAAAGGCAAGTCTTTCAATACCTAATAGTATTTACTGGCTACTTAAAAGAAATGGTTTGAATTTCTTTCAGAAAATATTAATTAATTTTACTTGGCATTTCAAAATTCTCAAATTTGTTACGATTTTGAAAGCCAAGAAACATGAAATTAGTTTTTGTGATCGAAATGCAAACCATATCATGAAGTAGCCAGTGGCATTGCAGTTAAACCTAAAAAGTTTCAGTTCTGCAACAAATTAAATTCTCCTTATTTGTACAACCCAAAAACGTTAAAAATGTAACTTTGGTAGCTTATTATGCAAAAAGTATGCGCTGTATATATTTTTCATTTCGTGAAAGTTAAACAATTGAAAAAGTCTAAAAGTTGATCAGTGATTAATATAAATATAAAATCATGACCTGAAATACTGCGGATAGCTCTTCTGGCGGTGACCAGAAATAGTTGCAGTCATAAATGAACCCAGCAGATCGTCACGAGAAGAATTTTTTTTCTTTCAGAAACGTACTATCAGCACCACATTAGGCTTTTTAACAATTGCGTATAAGAAAAATGGTATATTTCCGCTGGTAGTTTTCCTGCTGGCACTTATACCTCCCATAACAGTCTACGCGCAAGTCTTATTCTCCTCTACCGACGAGACGGCAGGTAGCCTACACTTGCAGAACATGCTCCATTATCAGCGGGGATACGTTTCTCCAGCCTTTTTTTCTTCCTTTTCTTCCCAGCTGGCCGCTTTAGGGCATTTGCCCCTTTTGTGAAACCCCCTTCCTCTTTCCCCTCGGTCGGCGGCCTTGAACATTGTGCCGCGTGCTGAAAAGGAACCTCGGACAAAAGACCCCGCAGTTGCGTCACGACTAGCGAGCAGCGACAGTGTTCCAGGACTGAGGGAGGCTGCGAGATCTCGGGCGAGGTGTCCCATGGCGTTCAGTAGCGTCCCATGACAACCCATGGCGTCTCATGACGTCCCAAGGCATCCCATGGCATCCCATGTCGTCCCATGACAACCCATGACGTCCCATGGCATTAAATGGCGTCCCATGTCATCCCATGGCGTCCCATGGCATTTCATGGCGTCCTATGGCATTCTATGGCATTCAATAGCGTCCCATGGTGTCCCATGACATCCCATGACATTCCATGGAATCCCATGGCGTCCCGCCTCCCACAGTTCACGCTGAATATTTACTAACAATTTTACAAACTCCCAGAAAATATCAAATAGGCCGCGTGTGGTGGCATTAACTTGTATACATTCGCTTTCATGAAGGTCGAGGGACGTTCCAAGCGCATCGGTGTGTTGAAACCTACATTATTTGCCCCCATGCGCTCTGACATGCCATGTTTGAAGGGGGCCATCTCGAAGAAGCCCTACACTTGCTGAGAGTCGACGGTAATAGTCGGGGAAGTGAGAGGCGACATTCAACTGTCTGGTATCCTGGGTTCCTGGGCTCGACCTTGGAGGCGCTACTGTGCTGACAGCCCAAGAACAACTGCACGGAGCGCGTTTGCCTCCGCACACACTTCCTGTGATTCGTTTGCCGACAGTAGACATATATCAGAAGAAAAAAAAACTCAACCAATCATGAAACACAGACGATGTTTTACCACGCGTCTAGTCCCCATAAAATTTAGGTCCCTAAATATCAGGTACATAGTATTTTTTTTTTAATTTGTGGAATTCAACTAACGTATTCCTAATAAGGTTAGTTAATTTTGCTTTACTGGAGAGAATATTGTGATGTAACGAATGCAAATTTTTAGGGATTCACGAAAGCGAACGCGAATATTAAGTTTTCAAATCTTGGGTTGATGCGCTCGCTCTAGCGTCGCCCGCCGGTACTACCGATGAGGCCTCCACACAATTATCACCGTTTGCATCTTATTCCGGGAATCACCGAACTGATCCGAAATGTGCCGATCGTTTAGTTTGTTTTTTTTATTTAACGACAGATCTAAAACAGGATCATATGAATTCCTAGGTTAGATTGTGTAAGTAAAGACTGATAAAAGTTTAAGAGCAGAATATGTTTTTGTTTGTTGATTTTTATTTTTCTAATGAACATTTGATTATTTATAATACTAAGTCTAAAGCTTTATTACCTATGTTAAAGTAAAGGCTGATAAAAGATATAATTACAAGTTTACCGTAGTAAAAAAAAATTGAAGTTATTTTTTGCATGAGCAAGGAAAACACTTTTCTATTAAAATGCTATGAAATTCACATTTTCGTCTTATGTAATATTATTTTCTCATTTTAAACAATGTGATTATCTTTTGATATTCATATTTGCAAACATGTTTGCATGGATTTTGCGAATGTCAATAAATATGCGAGCGAGTGTACTCGCTAACATCGCTGGCGCACGCGTCCTGAATGGCCCGCCAGGGGCATGATGAAGGGGGTAGGAGTGGAGGGGGGGAGCACCCGGAGACAGGCTCCCCGCGGCCAATGGGCGGGCGGCACAGCTGTGACGTCACGCGCGCCAAGGCTGTTGCGCAGGTCGGGGTCTCAATGCCGCGGTATTGGCGGGAAACACAGTCGCCTGGCGGGCGTCCCCTCGCATGGCACACACGAGGGGGAAGCCTTCATTCCACAGACGAGAGAGACACACCCGAAGTTACCCGAAGTTCATGCTCGCTTTTTCTGATTTTTTGATTTCACAGTATCTTTATAATGTAGCTATCCTAAACAAATCAACCGTCCACAATGTTTTAAAAGTATTTATAATGTAGCTAACCTAACCTAATTGACCATTAGTTATCATGAGTTACAATGACAAAAAAAAAACCGAAGATGCACGATCGGGCGTTTGGCTCTCTCGTCTGTGAAAAGGCTTCCCCACACACGAGACGCGCCAGACACGTGTGGCTCGAAAGGGGGGGGGGGGGAGTTCGAAAAAATCACGAAATATCACAAGGGGGGAGGAGGGGTGTAGAGAGATATCACGTGTATTTATTTTTTCATGCGATTTCTACTAAACCGAAAAGCGACGCGTGACCTTGACTCGCCGTAGCCAGGCAACAATATCCCCGCCCGCCGCAACATGAACCACCCGTCTCGGCTTGCCAGTCGCCAGTAAGACTGTGATTTTGGCGCCAAATATACATGTTGTGCTTAATTTTCCAGAATTAAATTAGTTTATACCTATATTTAAAGATAATATTTTGAAATTTTTAAAAATATTTTGTACCGAAAAAATATACGTGATTTGTTGCGGGGTTGGGGGGGGGGGGAGGGGGGTAGTCTAAAACCTCACCACAAATCACTAGGGGGGAGGGGGGGGGGGGTTAAAAATTTGCTAAAAAAACATCACGTGATTAATGGACGACCCCTAAACTACCGACTTTATGTCAACGAAAACAACTCTCTTTCCTCTTAGATAAATAAATATTTTTTAATCACTATACAGATTTATTGGGTGGGGGGGGGGGGGAGGGGAAATAAACCTCCAGTACTTCAAATTTATTAAAAAAGACGTCAATCATGTTTGACCCCAGAAAATAGAATCGTATAATACCTAACCATTCCATCTACAAAACAATTTTTTTTTGTCACAACCTCTGGCCGCTAGGTTATTTGTCACACTCTCTTGTGTTGTTAACGTAGAGCTGTCCGGTAGCAGTCTCTAGTGCGTGTCGCACAATCCTGCCAGCACCGGGAGCACAGGGGCGCCATGAGACGCAGAGACGAAAGGACACGCAACAGGATCAGGATGGGCTGCGATGTCTTAACGGAAAGGTTAGAATGCGTTTCAAATGTAAACTGGTCGAAGTAAAATGGGGAGATCAGAAAGAAAAAGAAAAGGAGGATTAGTACCGGATCCTCGCTGCACGCTCCTTCCAGATATGAGAAGCACGTCGCTCATCAGGTTCCACGCTGAATAATCGCGTCCTTCTGAGAACAGAAGGGATCTCACTCCAGCCACGATTGTTCCTCCGCACAGTTGCTGCATACAGGCAGTGGCGGATCCAGAGAGAAGGGGGGGGGGGGGCGCTAAGGGGCTCAAGCCCCCCTCCAAAAGCATCTGGGTCCACTATTGTTTTAGTGTTTGCCTTGATGAAGCCTTTGAATATATATACTGTATAGAAGTCGCGAGTGGATAGGATTTACTCTACGTTTTTCAGGAGCGTATGATGAGCAGCTTGGGAACCTCACCGCTGCAAGTGCGCTGCCGTAACGCCCTGTATCGTCTTAGTTGTTATTTACATGTTAGAGCGCAGCGCTGTCGCCCGCTGTCATTCCCCGCACCCCCCACCAATCATTCACTGCAGCTCAAGGTCGTTCAACGGGAGGGGGAAGGGGTGTTTGAAGAGTTCGACACTTGTCCGCTAGGGACCACCACAAGTCGATGCCCTAGAGATGGTGGCGATTGCGGACGGTGAATTAACAACAACTACCTCAAAACCGTATTAGAAATTTTAACCTGGGCTGGCGACTTCTATACAGTTTATATATTCAAAGGCCGGAGCGCGGGCAGGCGGGGTCGGCGCGGCGCCACAGGCCGCACATTCCTGGCGGGCAGCTGCGGCGGCTCGCACGTGAGGCCCGCTGTTGCGCGACAGGCAGTGTCCCTCTCTGCAGGAATGTGCCTCCCTCCCTCCCTCCCTCCCTCCCTCGGCCGCGCCCCAGACCTCGCGATCACGTGTGTCTGACGGCCTTCCTGGAGCGTGGCCCAATGCACCAGCTCGCGATACATCAGTCACACCTCGAACAAACCTCACGGATTTAACACTAAGTTAGATTTAAAATTTCAAAATATATGACAACGTAAGCGGCAAATTTTTTAAAATTTATTTTTTATGACTAACCCGAGGCAGGGGCGTAGCCAGGGGGGGGGGGTGGTTTAGGGGTTCAACCCCCCCCCCCCCTAGTACCAAATCTTTAATTAATTTCTTATTCATCGCTCAAACAAATTTCATATTAAAAATAATAAAATTTTGACCATTACATTATTTAAATTCAAGTACCGAAAACTGCTAAAATAGCACTATTTTACACCTTTAAAATCCAAATTTTCCCGGGGGAGTATCCCCGGACCCCCCTCTTTAATACGGGGGGGGGGGGGCGTAATGCTTCTTAACACCCCCCATACACAAATCCTGGCTACGCCACTGACCCGAGGGCTGGCTAGCGTTTCAACGCGAACACACTCACAGTAACTGGAGTCCGAGCTTGTACAGTCCTGCACACTCGCGACTGGGCGTCGCTCTCTCCCCCGAAGCACTGCAGGCCAATGACATCTGGCCTGAAGAGCTCGGAGTGTATGCAGTGGCGTCACAGCCTTAGCAGACCCCGAGGGCCTAGCGCCAGACAGGGGCCGACAACCTCCACAGATGAAGCTTAAAAGGTTTTAGTTTTCAACGGGCTTTCATTATTGTTATTTATCTTGGGTTTTATTCTGTGTGATATTTTGTTTAGGCTGTGAGTTTCCTGAAACCTAGGCTACATTCACGATACCACGCAAACAACATGATCATAGCACTGTACATTTGCACACAACACAGCGGTTCGAAAAATTCCATCTTAATTCCCTTTATTATTTTTGTAAAAAATTTAATTTTAAAATGTTAGAATGTTGACGTCTATTATTACATGAAGCAATTGATTACCTAAATCCAAGCCATTTAGTTTATAACTACAAAGCTTTGTCTCGCAAATAAACGCCACGTTTAAAATTAGTTTCACTTGTTATCTTTTAAATGCACCCATCAAAACAATCGCTAGCTACTCAATGTCACTGACGTGGTGTTTATCTATGACGTATTGTACGTTGATTGGTCGTGCACAACAGTTCAGCGCACAGCACGGAGAAAAATTATCAGTTCGACAACTTTCCGTGCGCAGTTTGCGTGCCGTTTTGCTGAGCGTGGGCTATTTCCCAGCGTAGCAGTTGCTATCTCTACATTCAACTTCCGTGCGTGTGTGCCGTGCGCGCGCTGTTGTGAATGTAGCCCGGCGTTAAGGCGGGTTTACGAGTGGAAATTAAAGATTATGGGTTAGTCGTGTACTTAATATACTAATGGAATGGTTTATGATTTGATGGGTCGTGTGCGAATCAAATGTTGACTTAAGAACTAACAGAGATGATTATATTTTGTAATTTTTCCTTAAGAATTATGGGAAGCACTAATCAGAGCACAGGAGAACGTATTTTTGGCGCGAAATTATGTTTCCTAGGGGAAAGCAGGTTATGATATAGTTCGAAAGAATAAAATATGGAAATATTATAAATAATGTCAAGAAACGTTTACTTAGAATAAAATTGAACGAAAAATGAAAAAAAAAAGTCTGATTCTCTTATATGAAGCTTTATTTTGTTTTATGGCTTCGAAAATTGATAATTATGATGCGTTTCTGGTTAGTATTTGCTATAATACGACTCTACAAAAATGTATTTAAAATTCAGGAATATAATTTTTATATTTTTAACCGTCAACAATTTTATGGTAGCTTGGAATACATGATATTAGCGTTACATGAAATAGTATTAATAATAAAACTTAAATGTATTTTAGAATTACTTTGTGTAAAAATTCTAGTTTACGAGCTGAATTGTAATTTTTAAGTACAATCGTAACCGTGATTTTGGTATTTCAAGTAGGTAAATAACCAGTTTCATCATGGTTAAGCTGAGCAAATACTCAATCAGAAAATAGTCCTAATTTAATTTCACTTCAAATGCAGACTATACTTACAAAAATAACAATATTACCAGTTTAACAACTTTAAAAGTAAAAAAAATAAAATAATGACGTGTAACGGGACAAACACCCTCATGTTTCTTCAGTCGGTAACCCAGCTCCAAGAGCCAGCCGCAGAGAAGCACAGGCTGCAGGTAGCCGGGGAGACGTGTGGAGGAGGCAACATCTGTCGCCGGGGCGGATAGGCGGCCAGGTGGTGACACTGTTCCCCGGGACAGGTAGCGGGCCCACTACCTGCCCCTCGGTCCGCGCCCCGTGCTGTATGAGCCAGCCCTGTCTGCCCTCAGCCCAGAGCCCTGATCCCTGAGCACTGAGCCCTAAACCCTGAGTCCTGAGTTCTGAGCACTGAGCCCGAGCCCTAGCCCAAATCCTGAGTACTGAGTACTGAGCCCAGATCCCTGAGTCCTGAGCCCACAGCCCACAGTCCTGAGCCATGAGCCCTGAGTCTGGGCATCGTGGCAAAGCCGAGACAAGTGCGTCGCTCCTACCTCACAGGATCACTCACAAGATAATCATTTACATTTTTTTTTTGTGGTCGCAGACGCGAATAAAGCCAACTACAGCTGGGTGCGGCAAATCTAAAGGGCCTCGCTCGCCCGGGCACAGGTGTGCATAGCTTCAAGTAATGCCTCCATTTTTAAAACTGCTCAACATATCCGACAGGTGTTTGTCTATGAAAAGGATTTTAAAAATACGCTGAGATGAATGGTCCCTCTTTACGGGTTTCATTTCCAACCTGTATTTTTAACTAGGAGCACCAGCGAGCGTTGCGTTGTCATCCCGCCTCACCGACACAGATACGCCCCTGACTAGGCCAGCGTCACGGTATTATTTGTGTTCTGATGGGGCCAATTTGTGAACATTAAACTCTACAATCATGTTGTAATCAGGGACATGTTTTTTTTTTTTTTTTCCGCAAAAATAATCTGGCTGCTCGTTAGACTACAGACACGTGTGCCTGTAACAGCAGTATCTTCCTTGCAATTGGCGGCCATCTAAACGAAATGTTTGCCTTATATGGCCCGGTCATTCAGGACGCTTTTGCACCGCACGAAATTGCTGTGATCGTCTGATCGTGTACCTGAGAGAAACACAGACGATGCCACAGGGTTATAACGCACAGCCTCTCTGGAAATATTTTCACAACATTACACTGTGGTCGGCAGAAAGGGAGCGTTCAAGTATTACGTAACGAATTTGGGGGGGGGGGGGAGGGGGGGTCTTGTAAAACGTTACGATGCGTTACGGGGGAGGGAGGGGGGTTTGACCTACGCGTTACGTCACATTGGTTTTTTATTTTTTTTATTTTTTTAAACCCTTCAGAACGGTCGCGTAAGACAGATTCTTTCACGCATTTTTGAAAAAATTTTTCTTCAAAATTTCAAATGGCACAATAACTTAATTTTTTTTTACCTTCACAAAATTGCTTCTGCTCGCTTTACAGGATTAGTGAATATTGTTTTTTTTTAACTCCAAATGTATATATATATACATATATACATATATATATATATATATCAACAGCTGTGATAGTTTTTCTCGTCACTCCAGTAAAGTAGTTAAAACAAAAAAATACCGCTATTCGGATGGCTTCGTTATACTTCGGTTGTCAACGTAGACTCCAATCGCCATATTAGAAATTATATAGGTATTGATATTCAAAATACACTGTTTTCTATGTGTGAGATTTTCTCTCATCACAACAGTAATGTTGTGGTACGAAAGACGATTGGTCTGAAAGGTTAATAAAAAAACTAGTGAATTAAAATCTCCCAAGTTTATTTTTTACGGGGGATTCCCGATTGAATTGTTCGTATTTTGTTCTCCCAAGATGGCAACCCTTTTCGTTTATGTGAACCAAGCACTCGACCGACTGTATGAAAATTGACAACTACGATATTTCGGCGGAATATAGAAACCCTGAAGATAGCTTGCAGGATTCAGCAGAACCTAATATGGCGTGGTATAGCGCTCACGTCCGTGAATCGCAATATTTCTTGCAAATTATTAAATGCGCGGATGAATCCTGCTGTTCCCACTTGAAGAGTGCATTAAAATCTGTCCTTCCAGAAACTTTCCTGCCGCCACCCTGCCCAATCCTTCAAACCGCAAACAAGCTCGTGGTACCTAGTCAGATAGACAAAGGATCATGCAAGTTTTCGCCACTTCTTGTGAGGTTGTCTGTTGATCTGTCGCCTGCTCTAGAAGGGTTCAAGCAGATGCCTTACGATTTCTTTTGCCCATCAGTACAATCCGACCTAAAGAACCGAGTATGTTCAACCTGTGGGGTTTATTTTACATCCCACAAGAGTGTGCAAATGCACAAACGTTACATGCATGGCAAGACTGCCCAAGACCTTCGTGAAAGTCGAGTACGGCCACAGCGACTTGCTGCAAGAAGGGCAAATGAGCTTCTCTGCATTGTGCGTCGCTGTGAAATATCGTCTGAGGATGCCGATTGGCTCGACGAAGACGAAGTTGATGCAAGCGGGTTAACAATTCCGGAACCCTCTTCGTCTGCTCTCCGGATGCCAGTAATGAAAGAATCTGAGTGGCTGGCAAACCCATGGACACAGGAGCAGTTAAACTCCAATTGAATTGTTTTTTTTACAATCTACTTATTTTAATTATGACTAATTTTATTTTAAATGGTTTTCGTTTTCGTTCAATCGTATTCTTAAATACGATTATATTTTGACAAATATATTTATTGCAGTCAGTTTTATGTTTGTAATTGCATTGCCAAAGGTAAAAATAATTATTAGAAATAAAATTTGTTATTTGATTTTAATAGCTTTATTAGTAAAACGCTAAAATAGGAGAATGCATGAGAAGAACAATGGCGGATAAAGCAAAAAATGTGTAATGACAGAGCCAAGTCAGGAAAACGACGTAATTATATGTATGATTGCTAAATGTATGATTGAGTAGTAAAAATTTATTAGGACAAAGAAAACATTAGAAAGCTCTTGCTTTTAAAAACAAGACATTTCAAATGTTAATAACTAACATTAACGCGATTAAAACAATAACAAAGGTATTTTAGTGATTTATTCCGGTACGTTACGCCACATAATTATGACTTTTAGGTAAAAATGGTCACTTGGGGTTACGTAACGTTTTACTAGGGGGGAGGGGGGGGGGGTACAGAAAAACGTTTTGGCGCGTTACATGGGGGGGAGGGGGGGGGGGGTCAAAAATATCAAAAAATTGCGTTACGTAATACTTGAACGCTCCCCAAACCATGTACACGAATACAACGCCGTCAGTATTGGCAAGAACAATTTGTGACCGCATGGGACTATTTAAATATTTATGGTTAACGTGATAAATATTATAATCAACCACACCGTGTAAATAGTGTAGGAAAAACGAGACAATATATCAACAATCATAAATTGTTCAGGTGTTGTGTGCAATACGGTAAACATTCGGAGCGGCCTCAGATGTGCAGATGTGTGGAGTGAGAAGCAACTGGAGTCGGAGTGAGGTGCTGGTGCCGATCGCCATCTTGTATTACGACGTCACGGCGGCCATTTTAGTTGTTCTTGACCTTGGTATTTGAGCTTGATTTTTCACCTCAGTCGCCCTCTTGGAATCCGCCATCTCTTGACACTGAGCACCCCACTCCCTAAACGCTGCACTTTTCGTTACGGTAGAACTTTCCGTCGTTTTGAAATTACGATGTCACGTCCGCCGTCTTGGAGATGATATATGTCAGTCAATTTTCCGATCCTGTGCCACGTATGCCCCCTCCCCCCTCCCCCCGGCACCTCGCGCGGGACCCAATCAGCGACCCGCTCTGACGTCACGCCCCCTCCCCCCCCCCTGCAGACCACCATTCACTCGAGGGGCCGCTCCACGTGTAGTTACGTGAATGTTCGAGAATGTTCGACCACTGACCGGGCGCCGAACACATTCACTCACCCAGGGCTTGGGTTAACTGCGTCATCATTGAATCGCTCACTACGCCTCAAAGTCAGGTTTCGGTGGAAAATGTCATCGGGAAAAGGCGAAACGGCCGCGCGCGCAATTACACTATAAAAACTAACGCAAATATAATATTTATTATACAACTTAACATTATAAAATTAGTAACATTATATGATAAATAACATTATAAAATTTATTTTTAACTCTTAATAAAGAAAACTCTTAATAAAGATATTCGTTCAATATAGCGTTGATTTATAATATTGTACACTGTTATTGCAATATTATTTTCACATGGGTTTTAACAGGAAAATTATGGGTACTGTAATTTATGTTTGCTAAGTAAATTATTAAAAGCTGTCAATGTTACATCGAAACAGCTCCAGATCTAGAGTTATATGCATTTTATATAAACACTGTGGAGACATAGAAAAAGTCTTGCGTAATGTTTTTCTGAAAAACTAAAAGATGAAACTTAGTAAGTCAATAGTGTGTACAGACTGTGCCTAATCAGTTCAGTGAATGACGCGTTGTAATCACTACTTGATATCTAGATCCTTCTTCGAGTAGATTGTTCCTTTTCAGACTCAAGGTTGTTTCAGTCTCGGCTCTGATGGTTGAAGAAGAATGGTATCAAGTACCGAGTGTTTCAAGATAAGTGGACAAGGGATTATTTCTCTCTGCTCGTTGAAGATAAGCCCTCGTGTTTGATTTTCAGTTGAGTCAATACCGGCTAGGAAAGAAAACAACCTCAAGAGACACTACTTCACCAAACATCTGTCGTTCTAAAGGACAGTGCCTCAAGCTAGCTGTGGAAGAAGAGGATGTTTTCCAAAATATTTTTTCTTTTTTTCTTTTGGGGGAGGGGTAATATAGTACCAAAAACGCTCTTAATCTCAGTGTAGATTCCAAATGAATTTGTATTTGTTTTCATTAATAGCGGTCCACGGTGTGATTAAATTAGTGTTATCTATGTATATTAGGTCGCGGCTCTACTACAAAATCTTCAAACTAATGTATGCACTCAGTCTTTTAGGCCCTTCCTTCGGTACACGAGTTATCAAGAGACCAATCCCTGACGTCACTCATGTACACATGTGACCTGACTGATTGGTCCCAAGACCGGATGTCTTGTTTGCCGACAGAATCGTACTAACAAATTCACGTGATGCACAATAACTAAGCTGAGGTATAGTTCACTTCATAGAACGTTACTTACAGAAACTCTTCTGTCACACGTAGTTTCATTGTCGAAAGTGACTGATCAACTGTGCTTTCCATCTGGTTGCAATACGAGACAGTAATTAAAATCCGTACGTAATATACGCATGTAAATAATACATTTCGGCAAGTTCATTAAAAAAAAATATATTATTTACATTTGAACAAGCTGTGTTTCCAACAGATATGAAAAAGCGTAGTTATGTTTGATAGAAGCCGTGTTGTGGCCGCAAGTCGTCCTAGCCCGGTTTGTGCAGCCCTGAGCGGGGCATGGCTCGCGATTGGCCAGCCGTCGGAAATGCCCCACTTACGAGGTCGCAGTGTTGCCACAACACGCGAGCTACACACATCTGCACCTCTCGGAGTGCCGAGGCATTTAAACTTATCAGCGCGAACAGCCCATGTCAAGCTGAGGCGCGCTCACACGTGCCGAAGAAGACTCCTCATAAACATAGCAGTTAATTGTTAATTGGCTTTTTTTTTTTTTTCAATTTTTTTTTGATGTGACAACGTCTAATAAATCGATGAACGCCGGCTGCACGCACGAAAAAGTGTCCCGTTACACACATTGTCCCGTTTCGCTGTGTCCCGTTACGCTCATTTTATATTGCTCTTTGCTAACCTGAACCTCCTAGCATTGCAACCGAGTCCTTGGCGTAGTTCTGTTTTCATGCATTTCAATGTAACATTTTCATTGCTCTTTGCTAACCCATTCCTCCTAGCATCGCTGCAGAGTCCGTGGCGCAAATATATTATTTTTGACTGCATCTTGGTGTTGGGTAAGCCATTTTCCTTCACATCATTCTTGAAACACTCCCATTCGTTTCCTACTTTTCCTATCGTCCTATCCTTAACAGAATAACACAGATTGGAAGAAGTTAAATAGCAAAAAATGTATAAAAGTTATAGTTAAAATAATCTCTTCGTTAAGGTAATAAACATATTTGAATTAATGAGTGCAAATAAAAGTAAATTTATCAATTAAATTGTAGATTTCATTTCACTCCTTCTTTGTATCGATACAAAATAGTGATAATTCAATAAAAATGATTCAACTTTATTCATGAAAGTATGCAATCATTTCATCAATGTTTTGTTATGACGTCACGTTAAACTATCGTCCGTAAACCGACTTTACAGACAACCAATTTTTAATGTTTATCATGTGATTGGCAGTTATTGGACCTCCCGAAAAACACATTCAAATAACGATCTTAAAAAATATAAATAACGGTAGGGGCTTACTGCACGGTCTAACACGCCATGTTGATTTTTTTGTAGTTTTTATTGTTACTTTTTTAAAGGACTATTTCTAAAACTTTATTTCGATACCTCCCTTGCCTTTTTTTTGTCCTGCCACAATAAGTTTCAACAGATATTCACTTAATATAGTAACATGGGTGTAAAAAGGTGCGCAATTAATTATTCATAATTATGTAGCAGAACAACAAATACAAGGGAGAGTTATCAAGTTCACATTTTAGAAATAACCCTAAACTAAATGTAATGAAGGAAAAAAAAAATAATTTTGTGCGTGTAAGCGCGGGAGAAGTGCGTGATAAAACTAAATTAATTTTTTTGCAAACAATTAATAGAAATAAAATAAAAGGAATGGAGCGATATTATAAATACGTTTGGTATGGTATAAATTCAATTAAATTTTTTAAAAAAAGTGAACAAACACGCAGTATTCAAAATTAATATAAACATGTATATACATATAATTAAATATTTAATTTAGTAAAATTTTTGAGATAAATTTTAATTAATAATGAAAATCAATAAATATGCCAAGTGTTTATTCTAGTTTATTATTTTTAGTTATTTATTTAATAATAAGATAATAATTTATAATGCAAATAAATAATACATACGGAAACATAACCTCACTTATATAAATACACTCGAAAAAGTTTGTAAACACAATTTATATCATTAATATTCACAATAAATACATGTTTTTTTAATTATATTGACCAGTATTCAATATAATTCACTAAGGTATGAAATATAAAAGCACATATATAATTTGTATTTGTATGTAGCTTTTTTTTTTTATTCTGTGAAAATTTAGTTGCATTTTGCGCGCGCATTGCAAAAATCCTCTCTCATCGTTTTTTTTCCGTAACACGCCTGAATAAGTATATAACGTAAAAATAAAATGAACACAGGGGCGGGATGCCGGGATCCAACTGGCAGGAGCAGGAGCAGGCAGTTCCGTGCCGCGGGGATACGCCATCGGTGGTCTCGGAGGGTTCATATTTATCAATCAAGTTGAGGCTAGAAATTGTCGAGACATTACAATGCTAATGTGTGATTCCCTGCTTTAAAAAAATTAACTAATGCTATTACTTATAAGTCACTAGCAAAAATTGTAAATGAAAAATATGTCAAGGTTATAATGGTTAACTAAAATTTTTATATGTCGGTAACCCTTATTTGTTTATATGTTGTTATTAACAGGAAAAAAAAAATGTGTCGTGGTTAGAATGGTTAACTAAAAGTTTTATATAACCCTTATTTATTTATATGTTTTGAAAAAACTGTGCTCACAACTTGCTGTTCAGATGTCACGGGATATAATCATTTGATAGTTAATATAGTTACTTACTAACACTACCAGCAGATGTCGGATACATCGTGAAATTTCGTTGGCTGAAATTAGGAGTAAGATTTAAATTGTGAACCCGGTCGTGTGCTCAGTTGTACGCATGGACTGATGGGCACTCGTTTATGTTTTTTTTTTTTTTTTTTTAATTGAGGCGGGTTTAATTTTTCTTTCCGAAACAATAAATAACGCAAAGTTGTTATTATCTTTGAAAAATTTGTGCAATGGGAGTGCATGACTTGATGTAAGCTTTTGGACATACGCCATTGCTAAGAACTTTTTCTGTTGAAGAAAAACTAAAAAAACTAAAAAAATAAATAAATAAAAATAGCCAGTGTATTTTGGGTATTTTTATTTATTTATTTTTTATATTTTCTTCAACAGAAAAAGTTCTTAGCAATGGCGTATGTCCAAAAACTGACATCAAGGCAAACCTGTTGAAAAACACGAGGACTGTGAATGCCGGGACTCAGTTGGCAGCCCTGCAGGCCGGCGCGTGGGCGGGCCGCGCTAGTACGAGGTGTCGTGCGGCCTGGCGCATGCGCAGCTGTGCGTGGCCTCGGCTGCAGCCCGCAGCATCGCGGTGCAGCGCTGCGACGTGACGCCGGCTAGCTGTAGTTGCCTGTATTCCCCCCCCCCCCCCCATCCGCACCAACCCTCCCCCCTCCTATCCTCCACGCGTCTGGAAGACCGCGAATACTGGAAACTCATCGCGCTGTTTTTCTTCCGTGCCCGCATACAATTACCGAGACTACACTGCCATCTAGGAATTTACAAATAAAGCAACATGTCGAAAGTTCGTAACAATGGAATGTAGAAAAGTTTTTTTTTTTTTTTTTTTTTTTACGCTTGAATGGAGGCTCTAGATAACCATCAGTCTCGCACAGTAGAGTATTAATAATAATAAACACCTCAAGACTTGTTTATTGTCAGGATGCTCGATAAAATTTACAAATTCGGAAAGTTTTTTTTTCTTTTTTCCGTTTTAAAGCCAGCCCTTTTTTTTTTTACATTATGGACTATATTATACCTGATATTTCATTTTATTGAGTTATTATCGAAGCCACCAGGTGGTAACACATTACCGTAAAAAAAAAACACAATGAACAAACAATAATATTAAATTATTTATTTATTTTGCTACTGCTTATTGTTTAATTTATGAATTTAAGTAAGTCATAAACACTTAAATACATATGTAATTATAAGTATCACCGTTATCTATGAATTTACAAAAGAACTAGCTAGCTATAGTAGCGCTATCTATCGTGTCGATCTTAAACACTTCTTGGGTGCATATCGGACTATTTGAGTTGCTGATCACAGCTCTGTACCACCGACAAAGGCGAGTGTGTGGCTACAGAAGTGTTTTCAGAACTGAAGGTTTATTGAAGTTATACTTGTTTGGGCGCGTTGTGGAAAAAAATATGAGAGTGAATTGTTACGATGCGCGCGCACCATGAAACGGAATTTTCACAGGAAGATTGCGGACACGTGTACATAATAATTTAAAAAAAAAAATAGGGGACACACCAAACGAATTGGTGTGCCAAATGGAACTCGGTGGTAGGTAGTGAAACTACACCGTAATATATTTGGTAAAAAAAAATAATAAGCACAGTAAAGAGTAATTTCAAGTTTTTAAAAACCTAATCTATACTATTTATACTAGTATTACAACTATTAGGTATAATACATATTCTCCTTACAATCTTCCGTCAGTGGTTATAGTGTGCTGTTAATAAGCTAAAATAATGTGGTTTAAAACTAGGCTGTAATTTTTTTACTTTCTTTTTAAATTACAGATTACTGGATTACACAAAAAAGTGCTATAAGCAAACATATATGAATACATTGTATTTGTTTATCGTATTGCTATAATATTAGTAAATACATAGCTCAGTCCATTGGATTGAATATTTCATACAAGGTAGGCCTATATCCTCTATTTTTACTTAAAGTAATATTAAATTAATTACGTTTGTTAGGAAATGTATGTCCATGAATTCGCATAGATAAAATATAAAACTTTATAATATTGCAACTATCCTTTAATACGTAATAATTTATAGTCTAACATGTGGGGCAACTATAATGTATTATATTTTAAATAAATTTTAACAACATGGGCGGTATTTTAATAAATCAGGTACAAGCCGACGTTTAGTATTCTTTTCGACTTTTTCGTTTTTATCAGAGACGTTTCATTGTATAATTTAACCGAATCGATAGTCGCCGCAGCCATGATGTAAAGAAGGGGAGGTGAAACCGTGCGCAGGTTTTCCCCCTCCACGCGCTCCCTCGCTACGTCACCTTGGTTGTAGCCAGCGCTCTTCTTCAGGCGCTTCCCATCCATCTCATCTGCGTCTCGTGCGAACCTTTGTTATTGTTGGTGCTTACACAATCCTGAGTGCTTTTATGTAGCTGTGCTGTGTTGGGATTTCACACTCATTTCAAAAAGACTCGAGATTCTGGCATAAAATATTTTTATTTTCAAAAAAATGAAGATCTTTGCAATAAGTGGGTGAACGTATGCAAAAGGAAGGACACATTCTGTGTTAGCAGAGGTAAGTTTAAACAAACGTGATTTTAAGTAGAAATGTCGTTTTTTTATAATACGAGTTTATTTTTTTTTATATGATTAACTGTAGGTTAATATTAGGTCAAGGAATATATTTCGTGCAAAATACTGAGTTATTATCTATAATAATAAAGTCTTACGCGGTAAAAAGGTTATTTACTGAATTAATTTATTAAAAATGAAATCTCAACGTATATATCCTACCCATTAATAAAAACTCAAATCAATTGCTTTAAAATGTTTGGTGTTCGGGCATCAGCGAGAACTACAGAATTTATTTCAATTTAACTTATTTTTCTTGTTTGTTATAGTACTAACCTAAACACTAGGTTGTGTAGTATTAATAAAGGGGGGGAAATATTTCATCAATGCATGTAAACAAATCGAATGAAAGTAGGAATGTGAACCCCCTATACATCAAAAAGAAACATGCGCATTTTTTCTATTGTTCAAAATGTTCTCTTTAATGTAGTGGAGAGGACATATGATATCATTACGTTTAAATATATTTAAGTATACACGCAAAACTGTGAGATAAGAATTATAAAATATACAAAAAGTAAACAGGCTTACATACAACCACTTTTGAAATTCGAGGTCTAATATGTTTGTTTTAAATGAATTCGTTTAGGCTTTGGAAGAAGTTAATTTTTATTTTATTACGATATGTATTTAACTTAATAATGTTAATTCAAAATACCGCTCAAATGCGGTGCGTGAAAGTGAATTACTTTTCTTGTTACATGTGATGATACTGATTTTAATAATATGTTAGTTACCTAAAGGTATTTTAAGATTTCAGCACTACAATCTCTTTGTGTTGTGTTATGTTGTTGGTTTACACACAATAATGAAAATTAACGTAAATGAATTCATTGTTATCTAATTTTGTCTTTGCCAATTTTTCCATTCAAGCGTTTAGATAATGGTACAATTTTGTTTCGTCTCTCCATGTAAGAGTTTGTGTTTACGCCTTAAATAGCATTTAACGCGTTAAAAAAACTGCCGTTTTAAATACTTAAAAATAAGGTTTGCAGGGACCATAGCTCAGTACATTCTCAGCGCACGTGCGTGTGTGCTCCATAGGTAATGACCAGGAGGGGGGGGGGGGGGACACAGGGGCACGTGCCCTCTCACCCATCTAAGGTTACAATATACATTGATTAATAACGACTTTTGCAGTAATAAACAGGTATCATACTAGGCGCAGACTCACGTCCCTCCCCTCCCACAGTAATTCCTGGATCCGCCCCTACTGTGTCTACAATCCTAACACTAACACAACTCGGCTATAACTAAAAACAGTGTCGCACATAAGTTTGCATGTTTGTAGGTATTAATTTTTCTAGATTCTATAACTATAAAGCGCATGAGGTATATAAAAAACAGTTATGTATTGAAAATTGTACATGTGGACATTTGCAGCGCGGCTTTGGAATAGTAATTATGGAGGTAAGCGGTTTTTCCGTAAAACTAGATATAAGTGGGAAAAATGGTATTTCCGATTTTAATATTTCAATGATTACAATGATTTTATTATATTTCAATATTTTTATATTTTTAATGTTTTTATCACACCATTTACCTTGAATTTATTGCCTTCAAATCATTTTAGTAATTACAGAATCCAGGAGGAATTTTTAAACGCCAATTTTAAGGGGAATTAGATGAACTTGGATATTTATTTTGTAATTTTTTTCCATGGAAAGGCCGTGACTCTCTTCAATTGTCTTATCAAATTATGCGAGTGCCTGCAAATGCACAATGTACAGGAGGTAAAAAAAAATACTTATTTTGTTATAACATGGAATTTTCAGTAATCAAAATTATAGCAAGCAACATTTTTAGTTTTCAGAAGTTAACGTTATAAAAATGGAGAAAGAAACACCTACAGCCAAGATACACAAGTTAAAATTACATTCAAATACCCATGAGGGACGGGAGTTCTTCAAGCCATTATGAATCGATTTTGGCTTTAATAAAATGTAGTGTAGAAGGCATACGGGTTTTGTGAAATATTTACTGGCGAGTTATTTTGTAATTGAGTTATTTTTAGTAATCAACCAACAATTATGTGCCATGTTTTAACGCACAATGTGCTTGAGGGATTTGAAAACTATTAGGTTTTTCCTCTCCAAGATAATAAAACAAAACCAACCTTTTCGTTTTTTTTCCTGTGAAAAATTTTTTGTAATGCCTGCAAGCTGTTTTTTTGCTGAATATTGTAGAGCTATTTGGTTTAATTATATGTTTTTAAATATATTTTTTTAATATACTTTCTATCATTATTTACCCTTTTGTTTATTGTTTGTAACTAAATAAAATTAAATTTAGTAAATAAATCAAAAGCGCTTATGTTTATGTAAATTACAAATAAGTATTTATAGAAACTTTGCTTTGTGTCAGATGCTTTTTTTTGTAATACGTTTGTATTATTATTTGTCGCCTGCATCCTGAATGTTTATTATATCTATTTTATTAATATTCATAATAAATATTTTCGAAGTATATTCATTCCAATTCCCATTACCATTCTGTGTTTACAAGACCCAATCAACATTTTGAATTGATGAAACAGCAGAAAAATATTGCTTCGTTGATTTTATTATTAATATAAACCCCGTGTTAGATGCTAATACATTTATTTAAACTGTATGTTCTAAATGCATGCTATACAATGTACATAGCAAAGTATTTCTACGCTTCGTGGTCACTCTTACTATTCAAACGATTGTAAATGAACTGTCTGTGCGTCGTATTCCCGTAAGCGCGCTGCGTGCAGACCGGGCGGTGCGACCAAGGTGACGTAGTGCGCAGTGGAGGACGCGTTTGGGCGGCCGGACGGTTTCACCTCCTCTTCTTTACATCATGGCCGCAGCTGCTCCGGTAGCGAATTCTAGCGGCGGGTGCGGAACTACGTGTGAGTCGCGTTCAGAAATTTAGTGGTTGATATTTAATACTGCTCCATATAATTAAAAAAATATATTTATTGTGAATATAAGTGACATAAATTATGTTTATAAAATTTTTCAAATGTATTTTCGTGTGTATTATACAAATCAGGTTTTTGTTCCCATTTGTAAAATTAATTTGCATTAATAATTATAAATTATTACATTATTTTAATTAAGTAATTAAAATTTTTATTTTATACACGTATTTATGTTAAAACTGAATACTGAGTATTTATTTAATTAATTTTCTTACAGTAATTTTCAAATTAGTTCAGTCTTAAATAAAAAAGAAGACTTCTAACGCACGTACATAAGTACACACACCTCCCCCCCCCCCCCAAAAAAAAAATTGCTTAATGTTTTTCTACGAGAAAATCATATTTTCTTTGTCACAATCTATTGAATGTATTAAATGTTTATGTATTAAACAGATGCATTGTTCATACGGTCTGCCATCTGTCGGACTAACGTGACATCAACGCCAGGTTTTAACACAAAAATTTTGAGCTATCCGGTGCTAAGGGCCGCTTGCAGAGGCAGGTGAGTCAAGTCCGAGAAAAAACTTGGCAGGTTAATCAAATGGAAGAATACTCCACTTCGTCTCAAGTCACGACTGTGCAAGCCGGCCTAAGTCTCTAGTATAGGTCGCGTCTGACGTGTCGGAGCTAATGGCGCAGATGCGGACATGGCATCTGATTGGTTCACGTGACCTCTGGCACAGTCGCGCGCAGCGAACTCCATCTCCCGAGGTCAAACTGCACTATTAGCCTCTGACGTCATGAACAATATACACTAATGAGAGGCATGATGAGTACAAACAAACTGTAAGATAGCACGAGAATAATATTTTCCTAACCAAACTTTTTTATTTTTAGGATTTTAATAATTTCGCCTTGGGCGTAATTTTCTTGTACCTATTTGATTTCCGTTGTTTTGAAACGGAAAAAAAAAGAAATACCCGAACATGTAAGTGAAAATTATGGACGTGTGTAGACATAAAAATATTAGGTTTGGATGAAATAAAATTTGTAAAAATTTGTAGTTAATGTTCCAAGAAATATATCGAAATTCCATTAAATCACATTTTTAATTACTCTCTATTTTGCATGAAGTTCTCGAGTGAAGTCAAAATAAACGTCCGTAGCAATACACCATGCTTCGCTCTACGTGTGATCACGTGAGCCAGACACAGGACAAGTGAATGTGGCACGCTGTGTCGGACAACAGACCCACATCGCCTCCCGCTCAGGCGCCATGACGTCACAACTGCCCCGGAGTCTGTGAGAACAGCGGCACGTCCGACAGACACGAAGTCATATTTATTTATATTTAAATTCGGGCTTTGTTCGGCGCATTAGAGGCGTGTATGCCTCTCTCCTTCACTGAACCATAAGGAATAAGGAATGCTCGTATCCCCACATCTGGAGCACGCCACATCTCTTCATTCCCGTGACTCTATGAGAACGTACTCGCCCCTCCGCCAGGGGCGTAACCAGGGGGGGGGGGGGTGTTAGCGGATCAACCCCCCCCCCCCCGCTTAGCACAAAATCTTTAATTAATTTCTTATTCATCACTCAAACAAATTTCATATTAAAATTAATAAAATTTTTACCATTACAATATTTAAATTTAAGAACCGAAAACTGCTAAAATAGCACTATTTTACACCTTAAAATCCAAATTTTCCCGGGGGAAGGCCCTAGGACCCCCCGCTTTAATACGGGGGGGGGGGGGGGGGAGGCGGCATGCTTCCTAACACCCCCCATACACAAATCCTGGCTACGCCACTGTCCTCCGCCAAGCGCTTTAACATTTCCACAAGAAATATCAAATTACGTGCCAGCTTTCTGCAGTCTGTGGTTTGACACAGTCTTCTCCGAGTAAGCTAGGACACGTCTAACCACATTTCTTGTCTTCTTTTTTGCGTCAAGTATTTACCTTATTATCATTTTTAGCTTTTTTTTTTTACACGTTGCAGTCAGTCACAAATCTTCCTTTCACCTTTTCCTTAATGGTTAACCGCACACCTGGCGTGCTACCGGCAACACCATTTCAGCTGTGTTTACAACCCGAGCTTCCCTGAGCACTGTCGATATTCTCTCGCATCATGTGTGAAGATAATAAAGCCATCCCTGAAATGGCCTGCCTACACTGTAAAACATAATTCTGCATCGGAACACTCCTTATAGTTTTCATGATTTTATATATATATATATATATATATAGGTATACATGTATGTGTGTGTGTATGAATGTTTGTTTGTTATTGATGCGTTCCTAAACCATTCATCCGATTGCGATGAAATTTTGAACACTTGACCTTTAAAACACCACGAAGATCACTATCTAGGTCAGATTTCGATAAAGCCAATCCTTAAAGCAGAATTTAATTATTCCTGATGATTCATTTGTTTTCAAAACGCATCGTTTATCCGATTTCCATGAAATTTTGCACACTTGACCTTTGAAACACGAGAAGAGTTACTGTCTAGGTGAGATAACGTACAATAGGTAGCGCGCGAGTCGTATCGGGTGATTACCAGTAAATATTTTATTACATTTCCTCATAGGTGTGCCCAGACATTTCCATTAAGGAGGGCCCTGCTAAATATTTAAATCAGAAGCTGAATTTAGAATGTTAAATAACCTAAATACATTCACTCATTGACTTGTTTATATTTTTGTGCAGTATCAACGAGATACTAGTTAATATTTATATCCGTATAATTTAACAATCTTGGAAATATATATTTTTTTTTTCCACAGACAATGTTTAAAGGGTACTTACTTACACATTTTTCCCCCCTCGAATTTCCAATAGCTTGGTCCAGATCTACCTTGAAATGAACTTCATTTTAGTGAATGCAAACACAGCAATTCAGACAACAGAACTTTAACAAACCTCTTAAAATATTTTTTTTTTGCTTGGCTATTTTAAGGGACCTCATGTTTTAAATAAACTAAGGCGGCTTTCCAGAACGATAAAATGTTTAAAAATATTGTTAATTAGCATGCTGCAACACTGAAACACAGTTTGAGTGTCACAGTGCTAGGAATATACGAATATTAACGAACGCATTAGAGAAAATGCCGATCTGAGTGATTACATTGGGGGGGGGGCATGGCCCACCTGGCCCCCCTGTAGGCACGCCTATGCATTTCCTCTTGTCTATGGTCCGAATAATAATGGTGGCACGTGAGTCGTATCCATGGAGGTATTAGTCTATGGAGTGTCTGTTCTGAAGTTGAAGTCAACGGGTTAGCAATTGGATAGCAAAATAAATAGTAGCTCTATAAAGGCTAATATGTGTGTTCTTATGCGTTTCTATAACATTCATCAGATTGCGATGAAACTTCGCATGCCCGCTGAAGTTTCTGAATCAGTAGCTACAGCCATTTTACAATTGGTGGCGCGCGTATGTTTTCAACAAATTTGTTTATTTAATATAGTTTAACATAATTTCGTATGTTGTTGCATTACAGAATTTAATTAAATGTAAAAGAGAGATAGAGAGAGGCATAGAAAATGAGATAGTCAAAGAGCTATATATATATATATATATATATATATATATATATATATATATATATATATATAGGTATATAGAGATAAATAGAGAGGTAGATATGTAGATAGAGATTTAGTATAAATATGCATAGATACAGAATTAGAGAGATGATTTGTATGTGTGTATTTACTACAAATTACAAAAAAAAATAAAAAAATTGAATGAGGCATTGCAATGCATGCCGGGCATCAGCTAGTATATATATACATATTTCAGTTACATCCGTGACATTTCTATGTGATTGATATTATATTCTAGTATTCAAAAAGCAACACTACAACGAATTTTAAGAAGGTGAAATTAACATAAATTTTCTGCAACTTTTGTAACCAAAATTTTAAACCTTAAGTTATAGTTTAGTGAAATTAATATAAAAGTGTAGTTCTTTTAATCAAAAATGTTTCCCTCGTCTTGGTTATGTTTTGTAAAGGATGTGCTTGCTGTGCGATTGTAGGTCATTAGGTACCCAAACTGTAAACCCAAAATTAAAACTGTTAATTAACTTGCACAATGTAGTTGCTTGGCTTGTGGCTACTAGCCGCGTCGAAGGCTAAGATTTCAAGGACGTTTCGGTCGACCTTGCAGTGGCCATCTTCAGGCGAGTAGATAACTATGTTTGACAGTACACAAAATTCTATAAATAAACGTCCAGTCTTGTCTTCGAAGATGGTCATTTTTAGGTAGCCCGATAGAGAAAATCGGAAGCCTTCTAGCAACCCTGAAACTTGGGATTCAGTCCCAAGTCACACCCTCGCAAAACTTAGCTCACTACGTGCATTAAGTGGCAATTAAACCGGGAACCAAAATAGTGGTTTTTTCCCCCACTTCTGGTCGTTACGCTGCCGGTAATTTGAAGTTTTTATCGCCAATTTTAAGTTGTACTTGAAGCAGTGGTTACCAGGAGTGAGATAGAACCACTTTGCCAGCTGTTCGCTTCAGAATTCTTTCAAATTGTTAGTGTAAATGAAAGTTTTTTTTTTTGACGCGATAACGTCTTATAAATCGATGAACGCCGGCTGCACGCAAAGAAAAAGTGTCACGTTCCAGCCTGAGCCGAGCGTGCAAGAACCAGCCAACCACAGTGGGAGAAAATCATCTGTAATACCAAACAGGTTAAGGCGGGCTCTTTTAAACTGATTGTTCGTGATTATATTTAAACAAAATTATTTAAATTAAATTTGCAAAAAAAAAAAAAACTGTAAATAATAATTGAAAAAAAAAAACCGTATGCAATTTTTCATCAATGTTTTTCTTATGATGTTATCACGTAAAATTATCGTCCTTTAACCGACTGTACAGACAATCCTCTTTTTTTTAATGTATTTCGAACAGTGGCGTAGCCAGGATTTGTGTATGGGGGGGTGTTACGAAGCATGGCCCCTTCGTATTAAAGTGGGGGTTCCGGGGGTCCTCCCCCGGGAAAATTTGGATTTTAAGGTGTAAAATAGTGCTATTTTAGCAGTTTTCGGTACTTAAATTTAAATATTGTAATGGTAAAATTGTTATTAATTTTAATATGAAATTTGTTCGAGTGATGAATAAAAAAATAACTAAAGATTTGGTGCTAAGGGGAGGGGGGGAGGAGTTAAACCCCTACCCCCCCCCCCTGGCTAAGCCCCTGATTTCGAAGGACGTGGGCCCCTGGTGGCGACTGCGCTGCTAGCTGAGTGAGTGTTCTCTCGCCATCGAGGAAGGAACGGAGAGGAGCAGCCGAGCTCCGCCAACGAGGACAGCACGACTGCAGCTCCGGAGGGAACGACCTGGGACACGGCGGTCGAGAGCGGGGCCACACACGCACCACTCCTGAGAGACACGAGTGCTTGCCGAGGCTGCAACAAGGCGCCGCGCGCGCCACCTGGCCGCCGCCCCGCAAACACTCCGCAGCTGTTTGCCCGGCAGATGGCGCGGAGGTGCACCGTGCACTCTTGTCGCCGGCCGCAGCGCAGGTCCGCTACCTGCTCGGTGGCGGACACAAGACATTCCTTCAGAGTGCAAGAGTCTTTCAGTGCTCGCCAATGACCTCGGCAAACACCAATCTTTTAAGTTTTCTCACGTTGTTTCATTGTTGCAAATGAGATTTCATTATAGTACTGTTCTATCTTGTTGAAATTCAGCAATCAATAGTAGTTTTTCTTCTATGGCACCAGGGGCGCAGCCAGGAGAGGGGGGGGGGTTTAGGGGTTCAAACCCCTCCCCTCTTAGCACCAAATCTTTAATTAATGTCTTATTCATCACTCAAACAAATTTCATATTAAAATTAATAATATTTTTACCATTACAATATTCAAATTTAAGTACCCAAAATTGCTAAAATAGCACTCTTTTACACCTTAAAATCCAAATTTTCCCGGGGATAGGACCCCTCCACTTTAATACGGGGAAGCGGCATGCTTCTCAACACCCCCCATACCTACACAAATCCTGGCTACGCCACTGTATGGCATTAACCTGAAAAAATTTCAAAACACTCATAACATCATGTGTATGTTCGCGTACTTGTTTTTTTTTTGTTGCTTAAAACGTCTGAAAACGGTCTGTGAATAATTACCGCAAACACAATTTTAACTTTTACTATAGCTGATTCAACATTTTAAAATTACAGTGACGAGATACGAATCACGTCCCGTGAGTTTAATAAGCGCGTGCTTTACCGCTGCGCTGCCAAACCCATTCATCGATTGCAATGAAACATTGCACATTTGACCTTTGAAACACGAGAAGAGTTACTGTCTAGGTGAGATAACGTACAATGGGTAGCGCGCGAGTCGTATCAGGTATTTACCAGTAAATATTTTGATACAGTTCCCTTTTGTCTATGGAGTGGGTGTTGGTTTCTGGAAGAGCCTATGATGTACATTCTGTATTACACAGACCCGAACAAGCCCGAATATCTACCTTCGGCAAACTTCGTCAGTTTTTTTTGTTTATTACTTTACAAATTTGTGGATGGTTGGTTATGTTAGGTTAGTATAGCTACATTAAAAATACTGTCAAATCATTTTAATGCCGACGTTGGCCAAAGGTAGATATTCGGGCTTGTTCGGGTCTGTGCAATACAGAATGTACATCGTAGGCTTCCCGTTGGTTCTGAATTCGAAGTCAACTGGTTAGCAATTACATAGCATAACATATCATAACTCCATAAAGGCTCATTTATAAATATAAAAATGTTTGCCTCGACAGAGCATCGGACCAGGCTCAGGGTAATTGTTAAAGTCGCGACCCACGAACTGTAGCGATCACGCCGTTGCTGTCTCTCGCCGCAGCATGAAGTACCAGTGGTTATACCATGAAGCCTGTTGGTAAATAACATACTTAATAGGCTACACAAGCTTGGGATGATTTGATTTATGTTACTTATGCCAAAAATGTAACTTAAATTATAGTAAAAAGATTTTTAATGCGACTCATCACACTAAAAAAGGATAAAATGCTTGATAGGTTTCATCAATTAAAAAAAAATTTAATTCAACAAATGAAGCTCTCCTTTATTTTTTGCCTCTTGATATATAATCTATACTCTGTCACTTCTCTACAACAAAGTTTACATCAACTTAAATCATATGCAATTGCAATACCAATATAGCATCTTAACACTATAGACACCTTTACATACAATGGAAAAAATATACAAATGAGATCAATATTTAATACATCACAGGTGTTAGAAACATTATATTAATATTAATTATATAAATTTTATACACAATTTATGCATGAGTGAAACTATATTTGCCTGAGGATACAATTTAGGCATCAAGAGTATAAGAGTACCGATGCACACTTTGTAGAGATCTTGCAGTACTGTCATTCATTCAGCTCTGGACAAATCAAAGTTGTATTAATTAGTTTAGCCGGAGTCACAAAGATAAAACAAATTCCCAATCGGCACGTCACATGAAAAGTAAAACCACCCAAAAACCACATAATTTTGTCCTTAGACACGGGAAAATACAATTTGGTGTACTAAATGCCTCGATCAATACAGATGCTATTCACCAACATAGCAAAGATACTTATCTTTAAAATCAAAAGGAAAACCTAAGATCCACACACTGTTTGTAACAAGCCAGAAAAATCTGAATTCGCGCAACTTTGAAATTTTGGTTTCAGGAAAGATAAAAATGGTTTTACGTATAAATGTGGCTGACAACCCTTCAATTTAGATATGATCACCTAGACCTGCAAAAAAGATTTTAAAACTTAGAAAATACATGTTTGGGCATGTAACTTGAGGTCGCTGGAATCTTAGGCTACTGAATGCATAATGCAGCTACCTCAAAAATATGGCCGTAAAATATCTATAAAGCGATAAGTAAAAGAAGTAAGGCTCTTTTACAAAGATGGCAAACTATAAAGCACAAAAAATTTACAGTTGCACTTCATTTTAAAATTTTGAAGAATTTAATTTTGTGTGTGCAATGTGCCTATCAATTGGTTCATTAATGTAAACTAGTAACAATAAAGAAATATTAAAAAAAAGCGTTGTAATTAAGTAATGAAATGATTTTATTTTGAATATAAGGAAGCAATGGGAATATTTTGAATTGCAACCTAAAGCAAATGACTCCATAGCAGAACATACCAATTCCTTTCATTAGATATCACCCTGTTAGTTATCAGTGATGCAGTTCCAGTGGTTGCATTGAAATCTGTTTTCATATCCAGCAAATAAAATTCAGTTCAACATTTCACTCTACAATAGAATGTTTGCAAAATGCTTCATACCTGAGAACCCTACATAGCACAAATTTATCGTACTGCAGAACAATAAAAAGGGATGTGTAAAAGTCAACATCCCAAATTTGAGACAAAATTTAATAAACACTTTTTTATTTTATTTTATAAGATATGTGATGTAGGATCGTTGGGATCATTCATTACAGTATACATTTTATAAATCACTGGCAAATTGTTAATTGCTTAGTGAAACGTACACTGCTTAATAAAACACAAGTTACTGGCTTGAACAAATGAGATCATACAAACATGTCTATCGCAGAGCCCAAGGCTTTGAAAGTTACGACGAAAGCCACCATAAGCTGCCGGCTACTGCCAATAAATTAAGCTGTTATACTAGTAATGTCAAGTGCTGCAAACAGTACTCTCAATATTATCAAAAGACATTTAGTGATTTTGAAATCAAAAACTTCTTTTGTACTTCAAATTTCTCTTTGGATTACACACATACTCACACAAAAATATCTTATTTTCTACAAAATAGCTTTCTTTTAGATGATTCTACAACACAAACACTAATGATACATACAACCTGGGGCGGAACCAGAGGGAGGGGGCATGCTTTTCCGCCTCAGAAGGGTAAAATATGCATGGATAATGTGACTTCTGAAATAATTAACAGTTACTACGCTAGCCCCCCTCCCCCCAGAAGTCAATCAGGGATCCGCTGCTAGATACAATATTAATAACTTTGAAAGTAATTCCCAGCGCAATGGTAGAACTAATTGGTCAATCCATCTCAAAACACTGCCATGCAACATGAATCACACAATAACAACATCAAAACACTACTTGAAACACGTATTCACACGGCAGACGATAAAATACATTAACTTGTCACCGCTCCTGTGCAGAACATGTCTCGATTATGCCCCATGAAAAGCAAAAAAATATTTCGCTGAGCAAAGCAAAAATTAATTTGCTAAGCAAAGCTAAAATAGTTTCGCTATGAATAGCTAAAATGATTTTGCTAAGCAAAAACATTTCCTGCATATTTCATATAGTCGTAGCAAAAACATTCAGTGAAAATGCAATTTGAACCACAAAATAAGCTACGTAAATTATATATGTTTACAATACTGATAAAAATGAGCAAACTTTGTTAATATCCATACTTTGTAAACACATTTGTAGTTTTTCAATGGCTCATGAACTGATGCTATGAAAGAATTTCTCATATGCTAGGCTAATATGGTGCTTAGGGTAAGAAATGAAACTAGCTCCTATACCAACACACAAACAACATGAACCAATGTTAGCTGGTCTAAACTATGACCTCAATGCAGAACTAAGAGAAGAAAATAATGTGAAACTTCCTGTTATCAGCAATATCTACAGACACACACACACACACACACAAACACCATACAGCAAATGTTATAAACCATCAACATTTATTTCTAATCACATCTTTATCTCGTCAAGCTACACACAAACAAAAACTGTCATGGACTTCAATGACCAGCACTGTGATGTCACGTCAACATTTTCATAATGGCAGAAGTCCTCGATTTATCAAGATTTACTTTTCTCTCTCAATCTTCCCTTCCCTACCAGCAGTGCCAACTCTTCAGGTCTATAATGCCATCTAGTAAAAAATGTTACTCTGAAGACACATTGCTGCAACAGAGGACGAGCAATAAAAATGCTATAAAAACATTTCTCAGATTTTAACACTGTGAACTTGCTGGTAACTTGACAAACCATGCAACATTCTTAAAAATTTAATTTGTAACAATCTTGAGGAAGAGATCATAAATTTATATCTTTAATTTATTTTAGTTATTGATATTTCATGAATTATGTTTGTGTCATACCAAGTAAAAAAAATTCATGCCAAAAAGCATAGGGCCTACCCTACTATATACTATAAAAAATATACTAAAAAAATCTTTGCAAATATACTACCAGGAATTTCTTTACATTTTTGAACTATATTTTGTTGGACTTTCCAAATGACATATCACAATTACATGATGATCCAACAAGTGAGAAACACCAATAAATAACACACAACAGACAAGTTCAGAAATAAAAAAAAACAATATGTCTGCATAACTAAATTTGAGAGGTATTTTAATTGGTGATTTTTGGAGATCAAAAGAAATCTTAACTTCTTGCGAGAACATCCAAAAAAAAAAAATATTTGAGACATCAAAAAATAAATTACTTACACATATCTACAACCAATTATAATTCATTAATTTTTCTAACATAATATATATTTATATGATTGTACAAATTTATTGGAGATCTGTTTTATTCTTCTGTTGTGTTTGGAGCCATCGCCCTAGCTGCTTGTCTTGGCTTGCTTGGGCGGAGGCTGCTCAGTGGCTGCAGTAGCAGGTTTGGAGTCCCCGCTGCAAGGTCGCTTCTTGGCCTTCATGTAATCTGCAACAAACCAACAACTGTAACATATGCACACTTCCAAAAATAATATATACATAAATTCAATGTCATCCTTACTATTATAAATGTGAAAGTGCATTTGTCTGTCTGTCCTTTCACACAGCAACAGATAGACATGATTTTTTTGCAGAAAGATAGTTTATGGGCCGAAAAGTGCCAAGACTACGTATAATTATGAAATTCCATCCCCAAAGGAGTTAAAATGGGGTAGATCCAGTTTTGTAATAGAAAATCACAGGAGGTAGGTCATACACACACAAACAGCGAGCTGGTGTCATTTCTCTATGTCCGCCGCACAGTCATATAGTAAGGTCTGGCAACTTCCTTGGTGAAGCTTGCGGGCTGCTAGCTAACTATAAGGCTTTAATAACAGTTTATTTTAAAACTTCATAATAGATGGCATTGCCTTGAATTTGTAACGCGCTCATTTGGTGTGTCTATAACGTTTTGCCTAGGGGTTACCCGACTTCCCACAAAATGAAGCTGAAGATTGAAGTCCCGTTTTTGCTGATGCACCGAAATTGTGCAATTAAAGAGACTTTTAAAATCAAAATTTCCCTTTTTTCTAATGACCTACAAACTTGAAACTCGGTTGTGATGTTCTTTATATTACGATGTGTTTAGCCAGCCCAATGCTGGGCCCTTCAGCTAATAATTTATATTATGGCTAAGCCCAAGTAGCCAGATTTTTAAATGGTCAGGAAAATTGCGTAGACCATGTGTGAACAACCATAGTTGGATACAACTAATCTATTGCTTATTATATGGTGAATACAGCGAATTGTGCAAGCGCATCAATTAGGTTCGGTCATGGGGAAGCACTAGTAGTGTAGCTGTGCAATTACTTTTTCATATCTAAAATAAATAATTACAAACTTCTTACAAATTATCTTAGTAAAAATTAATAAAAAAAAAGCTGATACCAATGGAGAGGAATGAGTTTCCAAAATTGCTAAATTAAGTCCAAAGTAATTTTTTCTTGGATTACAGCTAAACCCATTGGCCAAAGTTGTGTGGCAGACAACTCCCAAATTCAGTGGCAGTGACATCTAAAAATCTTATATCTTGAAGGAAAAGGCTGAGAAAACCAGTCAAACTTATAATAAATACAGCAAGGTAAACACAATAAATTACAAGAGGTTAAATATTATTAATAATGATAGTTATACTTTGACCATATTCAAATCAACATTTTTTTCCCCTTAATAAATGATAATTTCTAGACGCCAAAAAGATTTGCCTGAAGATATTTCGGGAAAATCATCGATAACAGAATCCATCATGGCCGGATGGTGGTTACAATACAAGTTCTCCCGAACGCAAGTCTCATGTGTTAAATTTTGTGCCACTTCACATTGAATTGAACACTTCCGAGTGCAAAAAGTGATAACACTCAAAGGAATGCAATTCCACATTTCAAGTTTTAATTGTGAAGTATGTAGTTCAAAGTTTAGGGTAAAACATTCTTGGACGAAAAAGCTTCATAAAAAAATTGTTCTTATTGATTTCCTAAACAAAGTTAACTGAGGCAACAATACACAATAATGCTGGTTATCACTATTGTATTCACAATCAAGTATTAAATTTATGAACGACAAATTACTCATTTCAATATTGCTCAACTAAATTCACAAAATTCACGTGACTATTTATGGTCATACAACAGTCCTAACGATTCATGTTTTCAAAACTCCGCAGGAATATCGTGTCCTCCTCTAGTAGTGTCACAAGTACAGGGTGACCTAAAATAATGTCCCAGTTTCAATAGTACATTATAACAGCCTAGTTTTTCATACAAATGACCAATATGTGCACCTTTAGTTATTCGCCAAACATCCAACCTAAGTACAATTCTTCCTACACTTCGGTTAACACGTCCGGAGTAATGGAAGCAAATAGCCTCTTCAATTCTGTGTCTCAACTCTGGCAAATCATTAGGTAGCGGCCGAACGTAGACACGATCGTTTATAAAGCCCCAAAGGAAAAAAAAATAGCATGACATCATGTCAAGTGAACATGGAGGCCAGAGAAACGAGAGCTCTGTCGTCTCGACCATTACAACTAATCCAACGGTCAGGGAATTCGACGTTCAACCACTCTCTACAAAGCGTTTCAAAGGGGAGGGCTTATGACAGATTCACCTCTTGGCAAATTGCAGAACAACACAAAACGCTTTACGCTCAGGAGTCGCCATTTTGCGTAGGTGGCGCTGCAGGCGACAAAACAACAAAGCAGTACCTCGCGCATGCGCTTATCTAGAACTGTCTGAGTTACTCTTTAATTGTAACCTTGAACCAACACTCTACAACACTTACAGTTCATACTGTTAAAATTTGTAACTGGGGCATTCTTTCATGGACAAACTGTACTATGGCCGCACGCCCCTGCCAGTGTTGCCAGTGTTGCCAGCGAAAGGGCGCGGTTGCCCGCAGGAGATAGCGCTACAGCCTCTTGTAAACGCCGCCACGGTGCGTTGCCAGGTGGCTGCCAGGAGACCGCCCTTCCCGCAGAGAGGAGTATAAAGGCGCGCTCGTGATAACATTTTATTATCTACATCACTGGGCCTGCAGTGCTAAACATGACTTGTCAGTGAAATAGCGGTAACAGTTACGAACGAGCCCGTGCTGAATGTAGTAAAAAATTATTTTAAAAATCAGCACATTTGCCTCTTAAATATCTGGAGCAGAATCAACAATTCCAAATATAAAGTAATGTAATCTAACCAAAAAACAAATTTGTGTCTGTGAATCCACGCGCGACAAAGTGAAGCTTCCTGTTTATTAGGCATAGACAAAAGATAAAATTGAGAAGAGTAACAATACGGGTATGATCTCAAATGAAAAAGAAATATGGTAGCACAAATAGTTAGCGGTTAAGAAAACTACGAAGTAGACAAACACACGCAGTGGTACGAGGATTCCGTAGCATCACTGTTGCGTCATTTCCACACTCCCCTACCGACCGTTACAACCAGCATACAGCATGCTCCACTGCATACCTATCCCCCCCTCCCCTCTTGTCGTCCCATTCGACCGCTAGCGCATGCGTTGGAGTGGCGTCGCCGCTGACGCACTATCCTTATACCGGTTCCCCCACCACGTGCCTGGCTATTCCCTTCGTGCGAAAAGGATCTTCTCAACGCTCGAAAATTGAAGACTACTCAACAAAAAGTTTCATTTAAAAAAAAAGTTGTAAAATCTGCGATTTGATATCCAATTGCATGCTAGTTTTTGAATATACTGGTATAGGACAAAGCGAAAAAAATGTGGTTGAAAACGAAGACTTCAGATGTGTTAATGTTAAACTGTTCAGCAATGGCCAATGAGATACGTGTCAAGGTACGCAATGTGTGTTACGGCAAGGTACGCAATGTGTGTTACGGCCCCGTGTAACCGGGCACACAAACCGTGTGTAGAACTTCAGAGGAAACCACGTGACTTGAAAACTGCTCAAGATCTCTGAAGGTGCCTGTTTTCGAAAAAAACAAACATTAAAGATTAGTCAAAAGGAGGGTGAGTAGTTCTGTTTCCGTATTACATTTTTAAAATGATTTTTTTTAGGATAGTGAAAAAAAAGGCTAAATAAAACGCGTGCGTTCAGAATAATGTTTAGGAATTAATCACCAAATACAAATTCTTGAAAATACCCAAGGGCCTTGTATTACACCTTTATCTTCATTTATCCACCATATAATGTTACTGTCACCGCTCAAAGTCGCTCTATCCGCAGCGAGAAGACTGCGCGCCAGCTCATGAGCCTTGCCCTTAGAGGCGACACCGCGCTATAAGCTCCAGCGAGCGTCGCACTTACATGCCGCCTAACGAACAAAACTACACAGCTATCTGTGGCATCCTGATGCTACTAATTTCCGGCATTCCATTAAATAGTACAACATAGTGATTGATAAAGGCATTTTGAAAAAGATGGCAACTTTCGGTTCTGCCTTCTAATAAAAAAAAAAGCTTTTGACGAAATACAATAAGAATATAAATAATTCCCAAATTAGCATTTAACATTTCTCTATACAGCTTACACTATATCAGATTTGCAAATGTTTTATTACCTTACATAAAAATATTTTTTTTTTCTGAAACATTACTATGTTATGCCTGAAACGTTTGGGCTCTACGGTGTATTATTAGGCAACAGAGCACACGGAGA
Organism: Bacillus rossius redtenbacheri; assembly: GCF_032445375.1. Classification (NCBI taxonomy): domain Eukaryota; kingdom Metazoa; phylum Arthropoda; class Insecta; order Phasmatodea; family Bacillidae; genus Bacillus; species Bacillus rossius. Next base: position 1,182,150 of record NC_086342.1, on the reverse strand, counting down.
CAAGAACGCTATTGGCAGAGATCACGTATACACTGAACACTCATGTGAGGGCTGGAGTGTGGGGTGAGGGGCGGGGGGAACCTGCTACCGGACAGGCGGACGTCCATCCTGCAGAATCGCCTACTGGAAGCAATCCGAGGATTAGCGAGCCGGCTGGAAACATGATTACGGGTTGCGAGTCGCTGGTTTCCAACAAATCCCAGCACACGTGACCTTCAAGCTACCAATCACAGAGGGCCCTCGCGAGACGGCTGTGGATGGAGGGACCTGTTGGCGTCCCTCGGCGCACGCTTTGTTAGGGGCGGGGCTGTTCTCAGAACTGCGGTTTGATTACTGGCAAAAAAAAATATTATGGAAGTAATTAATCATTTATTTTTAAAAATAGAAAATAACATATTAGAACTAGAAGACCCCTAACCTTAAGTCACCGAACCAGAAGACCCTCCAACCAGAAGACCCTCCAACAAGAAGAACCACCAACCAGAAGAACCACCAACCAGAAGACCCACCAACCAGAAGACCCACCGACCAGAAGACCCACCGACCAGAAGACTCACCGACCAGAAGACCCTCCAACCAGAAGACCCTCCAACCAGAAGACCCTCCAACCAGAAGACCCACCAACCAGAAGACCCACCAACCAGAAGACCCACCAACCAGAAGACCCACCAACCAGAAGACTCACCAACCAGAAGACCCTCCGACCAGAAGACCCTCCAACCAGAAGACCCACCAACCAGAAGACCCTCCAACCAGAAGACCCTCCAACCAGAAGACCCTCCAACCAGAAGACCCTCCAACCAGAAGACCCTCCAACCAGAAGACCCACCAACCAGAAGACCCACCAACCAGAAGACCCACCAACCAGAAGACCCACCAACCAGAAGACCCACCAACCAGAAGACCCACCAACCAGAAGACCCACCAACCAGAAGACCCACCAACCAGAAGACCCACCAACCAGAAGACTCACCGACCAGAAGACCCTCCGACCAGAAGACCCTCCGACCAGAAGACCCTCCAACCAGAAGACCCTCCAACCAGAAGACCCACCAACCAGAAGACCCTCCAACCAGAAGACCCTCCAACCAGAAGACCCACCAACCAGAAGACCCACCAACCAGAAGACTCACCAACCAGAAGACCCTCCAACCAGAAGACCCTCCGACCAGAAGACCCTCCGACCAGAAGACCCTCCAACCAGAAGACCCTCCAACCAGAAGACCCACCAACCAGAAGACCCTCCGACCAGAAGACCCTCCAACCAGAAGACCCTCCGACCAGAAGACCCTCCGACCAGAAGACCCTCCGACCAGAAGACCCTCCGACCAGAAGACCCTCCGACCAGAAGACCCTCCGACCAGAAGACCCTCCGACCAGAAGACCCTCCAACCAGAAGACCCTCCGACCAGAAGACCCTCCGACCAGAAGACTCACCAACCAGAAGACTCACCAACCAGAAGACCCACCAACCAGAAGACCCTCCAACCAGAAGACCCACCAACCAGAAGACCCACCAACCAGAAGACCCACCAACCAGAAGACCCTCCGACCAGAAGACTCACCAACCAGAAGACTCACCAACCAGAAGACTCACCAACCAGAAGACTCACCAACCAGAAGACTCACCAACCAGAAGACTCACCAACCAGAAGACCCTCCGACCAGAAGACCCTCCGACCAGAAGACCCACCAACCAGAAGACCCACCAACCAGAAGACCCTCCGACCAGAAGACTCACCAACCAGAAGACTCACCAACCAGAAGACTCACCAACCAGAAGACTCACCAACCAGAAGACTCACCAACCAGAAGACTCACCAACCAGAAGACTCACCAACCAGAAGACCCTCCGACCAGAAGACCCTCCAACCAGAAGACCCTCCAACCAGAAGACCCTCCAACCAGAAGACCTCCAACTACATGAACTCTGACAAGAGACAAGAGTATCTCGTTGAAGCGACGCCTCAAAGCGGGCACCTCGAGGCAGCGAAGACGTCGTGCAAGCAGCAGCGGCGCGGCCTCTGCGCAGGACAGGAGCACAGGAGGACAATGAGTCTCCGGTAGCAGCGATCCCGATCGGTCATCACGAGCCGCGCGCGAGGAGCGAGGCGACAGGAGGCAGAGGAGAACTACACGACGAATACGATGTACCGGGAGGGGGGGGGGGAGGTTGCCCTGCACTACAGTCGCTTCCACGTCAACAAGGTCTGATCCATCCTCATGATCTCGTCTTAATATTTGTTTTTCAATGTTCGTCTAAATTCAGGCGCGGCGCGGCGAGGCCTACACATGACATTTCCGCACAGGCAACTGACTGTACGTTATACTTGACTGCAAACTCTGGTAAAAGCGAGTTTTTAAGTCAACACGTCGAGCCGTGAAATGTTGGGACAAAATCTGTGCTGCAAGCAAAATCTAAACGGCGGTTGACATTGAAGGAAAGTATAAATCGGTGCTACGGCAGGGACACAAAAAACAACCCCTACTCTTGCGTTACCTCCAGCCAACGGCGCGCGGCTCTTTAAAAACATGAAGATGCGTGCAGACCGGGGTGGGAGCCCGAGCTCCACTGGACCACGCCTCCGGCTGTGAGGGCCCCTGAAGGGGGGGGGGAGGGGGAGGAGAGAGAAGCAGCGGAGAGAGAGAGGGCACCATAATCACCATCATCACAATCTCGCCGGCCCGGCCATTGTTGGTGGCGAACAACGAGCGACGCCGCCGGACCCGGCTCGCCTTGGGAGTGATCGTTCAACTCCCGGGACTTCGCCCCCCGCCAACCCGCCCCCTACCCGGCCCCAGGCGCCGTGTTCCGGTGCAGGACGCGAAACGCACGGCAGGACATCCACGAGCAGTGAACCATGATGGGGCTGGGGGGGGGGGGGGAAGCGGGGGCCAACGATCCTGCGCGGCGCGAGGAGGCAGTGACCTTGGGAGACACGATCTGATGACCCCTCCCCCCCACACATACCCCACCTCAGCAGCAGCGCAGGAAACCACGGGGGAAACACTCATTACCGAGACCGAGACTTGGAACTTTTTTTTTTTTTTTTTTTTTTAAATTTCGGGGCCCACTGATTCGGCCCACACTGGTTGTGAGTAGTAATGCACAAGCTATCATCACGCAAACAAATCAGTGGAAATTTCTTTCACTTTATTTTTGGTAGCAACACAATCTTGTGTTGCGAAATACCAGAAATCATACAGTACATGCTTTTTTTTTTTTTACAAGTGTTTCTCGCAAGGTTTAAATATCCGTTACTAAGCAATTAGTCGTCAAGTAGTTAAATTAACATTATAAACCTAACACTTTGGATAGGAACCTCCTGTTCGAGTTTTTTTTGCTAGTAGTTATGAGCCCACCCGATAGATAGCGTCACCATGTCGCAGTTTCCACTGTAAGAGTCGCACTTCTATATCTCCATCCTTGTTCTATGCAGGCAACAACAGATACGCCTGTACCTGCCATTACAACACATTTAAAAAATCAAAGCATGACTAAAGAAGACTTTATTGTTTATTAGATATGATGTTAGAAAACAAATTTTAACGATCAAAGATAAAATATAGGAAGAAAATCAATTTATATGTTACTATAAATTTAAAAAAACAAACAAGCATACACCTGCTGGCATGTAACTAATGGTTACAAGACATTGTCATTAGTTGTCAAGATAATGTGAAATATCCATTACATTAATCAACAGTCACTCCCACATTCACAAAGCCGCGAGGTGATAATGCTGAGGTGTTCCAGAGGTGCTTCTTCAGCCTGTATTTGAAGGTAGCGAGGTTACTAGACTGCCTTCTAGCCTGCTGCTCAGATCCACATTAACATTTAGATCGCTAGCACAGAGTTGCTTGTGGATCGTGTTTCGTGACTATGGTGGCTATGGTGGCTGTGCAGGTAATTTAAACTGGTCGACAGATAGCGAAGTGTTCTTGCTGCATTGATATGATCGTAAATAAACCTGGTTTCTAAGTGTGTTTACAAATACACAGTGCACCAATTTCAGTATATTTTCAAGGTCTTTAAATTAATTTATCTTGCAAATTTTTTTTGTGTCATTTATTATGTATAAGCCAAATTGAATATAGCACTAAATTATCCACTCGCATGAACGTACCTATTTTTAAGTTAGAATGCTTAAAACCTTTTCAGAGATCATTTTCACCTGGTTTAAGTGGACAAGTCTGTAACTATTTATAATTAATGAGCAACTATCAACTTGAGTGATGAGTCAAAAACAAAATGGAAATTTTAAAGTTTTTTTTTATATACTTCCAGCACAGTCACCGTTTACTTCGTGGCTTTCAAGAACTGCAGACACATCGTATTGAACGTAACTCAAAATGGTAGTCAAGGCGTTGTTTGGAACTTAACATTTTCATGCTATGTTACATTTTTTAAAGGGCTAATTCCTAAAAGTTTACCTCTGTATCTCCCTTACATCTGTTCTGCCACGACCGACGTGCAGATCTTCAGAAGAAACCACGCGTGGAGCTGAGAGCAGAGAGCATTTAAAAATGTGCTGAGGGCGCATGAGTAGTTCTGTTTGCGTAATTAGTTTTTTTAACTTTATTTTTAGGAGTGAAGATAGCTAAAACAAAACGTGTTTTAAGAATATTTTTTTAGGGCATGAAACACCCGGGTGAGATTCTTGAAGGCACTGAAAGGCCGCATTGCACTTTTATCTTCATTTCTCCGCCATATAAAGTTATTGACACCGCCCTGTGCACGACAGTTCACAGCCTTGCGCTTAGAGACTATCCCGCGCTAGAAGCTCCAGCGAGCGTAGCACTTATCCTGCCTTACAGACACAGATACACGCAGTTAAAAAAAAAGTGAATGTACTTACTTACTTATGTACGCGCGTTAAAAGATATACTTACTTGGCGTAATAAAAAAAATAACTTTAATTGTGCATGAAAATAATAGAAATAAAATAATAAAAGAAATGGAGTGGATTATAAATACGGTATAAATTCAATCAAGTTAAAGAATTTAAATAAACACTCTATTCAATATTTATATAAACACACGCATAAAATTAATTATTTAATTCAGTAAAATAATCGTGATAAATTTCAATTAATAATGAAAATCACTAAATATGCTAAAGTTTATTATAATCTATCCACTCAATTTATTAGATTTAAATAATATAATAATTTATAACGCAAATTTATACATACGCAAACATAAACTGAATTATATAAATACACTTGTCAAAGTTAATAAACACAATTTATTTACATCGTTAATATCCACAATAGAAGAGTGTTTTCAATTAACAGCACACACACAATATTTAATCGTCTGCAATCTTTTTGCACGGTGCGCGCGCATCGCAAAAATTCACTCTCATCATTTATTTCAATACGCGCCTGCAGAAGCCTAAAGAAGCACGACTCCAAAGACGTGACTAGCACGGAGGGAACCCGGAACACCGCAGCGCGGCACGCCTCCAAGGTCGCCGCGCGAGTGGAGTGACGCGGGTCAGAGGTCGCGGTCAGCGCCGGCGACCCGGGGCATCGCGTCGCGTCGCGTCACGACCAGCGCTTCTGCTCGCGACCACGAGTCGGAAGACATGAGCAGCAATCAGGCGGGATTCACTTATAATCGCGTCTCTCATGAAAATGATTTCCTTGTAAAAAAAAAACAAGGGATTATGTTTTTATACATTATTTTTATGAATTCTAGAATCCACACAATAGTGTGGGTCTGGATCTAACGTTTCTTTTAGGATAGACTTGTAACAGGTTTTTTTTTACAGTTCAACTGTAGTTTACAGTTTTGTAGTGAAACAAAACTGTATTAGTGCAGCATGTATAAGGTCCCTAAGTGTGTTTAAATTGAATACATTTTTTTTAGAAGGCGAGGTTATCCAGCTCGCTTTTACAAGCAAAACAAACTATTTTTTTTAAGATTTAAAATATTACTCCATTTGATTAAAAATATTACGCGCGATCATGCAGTTAAAAAATGTTCACCTTAAATTTACAAAAAGGGCTGGTTACAATCTATCCAGTGATCTTCGTAAACTAATAGTTATCTTTAATAATTTGCAGGTTCTAAAGGTACTTACTTTGAACATGAATCACAAGAATAATATTGGTATACAAGCAAAACATAAAAAAAGGGGGATGTCTGTAAAGTCGGTTTACGGACGATAATTTTATGTGATAACGTGAGTGGAAGAGAGATAGACGCGTCACAAGCCGAACGCTTAGGCCGATCGTGCCTCTATCGCTTGTACCGCGCTCTCGCTTACACGCTCGGCTCAGGCGAAACGTGACAATGAGTCATGCTTTTTCGTGCGTGCAGCCGGCGTTCATAGATTTATAAGACGTTATCACGTCAAAACTAAAACAAAACAAAAAAACTCTCTTCCTCGTGTGTTTTTTACTTTGTTTATAACAAATAACATAATTGGAAAGTCGAAATAAGCAGAAGTTTGTATGAAGATACAGTTCTCCGAAATAACTAATAACTCTTCTTTTATTTGAGGCAAATTCTTCGTTGAAAAGCCCATAAATTAAAGGTAATTCTAAGAGTGTAAGAAGCCTGTGAGGCGATGGCACACGATGAGAAGCTCTTCTGGCCGAGTCCTGCCCCCCCCCCCCCCCCCCGCGCAGACACGGACACCTGAGGCCGCAGCGCCATGCTTCTCAAGGGGGAAAATGCTGAAAACGCGGCCCTTTATACTTCCTAAAGTTAAGAGGAGAAAAAAATAGTTCCCACATACTGAAGAGTGTACCGTAACATTAAATGGAGTAGAAATGAAGATAAAATGTGTAATTTAAAGACCCTCGAGTGCTTTTCAAGAATCTGAAAACTACGCGTTTTCATCAGTTTTCACTCTTCTGAAAATGCAGTTGAAAAAACGAAATCCGGACATAGGACTCGCTGATTTTGAAATAAAGCTGTTCTAAAACAGCAACCCCCACCCCCACAAGGACGTGCTGCGCAGTGGCCTGTGCGCAGGTGGGCGGAGCCAGCCCAGCGGCGCGGGAAGAAGCTAACACCCCTGCCGCGACCAGCGTGGACTCTTCCGGGTGTTCGGTTGATGAACTCTGCCGTCCGCGACGCCAGCGCTCCTACCGCGCGGCGCTGGAACCACCGGCTGTGTCGCCAGCACACCCCGCCTCCTCCCTGGACTACCGCACTGCTGTCTATCCACGGTAACGCCGTGCAACAATGACGTGGAAACTCTCGAGTATTTACAAGAGCACGCATGCGTACTCGGACCGCGCGGATTGGCTGCCATCGCCCAGTTACTCCACGCGACCAACAGAAGCACAATATTCCGCAGCGGTACCAGCCAATTCTGTTTACGAACAAGAATATACAGCTGTCTATCATTACTTCGGGGTTTTAATTTAATTACATATACCAATAAATTTAAGCGTGTTTATGTTCTCGTACCAACCAATTTTTTTGAAGTGAAAAACTTCGGTGCTGAGGGCGGCTGAATTTTCCGAGCTTTACGAAAATTCCGATCGCGCGAGGGGAATAGTTAAAAGACACGTGGTGGGGGGAACCGGTAGAGGAGGAGAGTGAGTCAGCCGGCGACGCCACTCCAACGCGTGCATTAGCGGTCGAATGGGAAAACGGCAACGAATTTGGTGAGGGAGGGGGAGATAGGCACGTAGCGGAGCAGGCTGCATGCTAATTGTAACGGCCGGAAGTGGAGACGCAGGGGAGAGGTGGAAATGACGCAGCAGTGACGCTACGCAACTCTCGTGCGACGAGGCTTGTGTTGTCTGCTCCTCTGTTTTAGTAACGCTAACGATAGGGAGGAAAATCATTTATTGTAGCCCACTATATATGATTACAATATTCCCTCCAAATAAAGCTATCTGTAATCTAATGTAACTAAGTTGATTTTTTTATATATATTCTGTCTTCAAGTTTTTTTTCCTTTTTCATTTAAATAAGCGAGCCCTTCCCTTTGGCCACGTGTCTGCAGGGGAACTCGCCAAATAAATCGCATTCCAAATGGAGAAGCCTAAGATGTCCATCAAGTTCTGTCCCTGCCCGAACACGCCCGAATATTCACCTTCGGCCAACCTCGGGATTTGTTTTATTTTTGCGCAGGAAAAATGAATTCAAATATTAAAAGTGGTCGGTTAGGTTAGCTACATTAAAACACTTTAAAACACTATGGACGGTTGGTTAGTTAGGTTAGTAAAGCTACATTAAAATAAACAGAGAAATATAAATATACATAAATAAACCAGAGGTTGACCGAAGGTGAATATTCGGGCGTGTTCGGGCAGGGACAGAACTTGATGTACATCTTGGGCTTCCCTTCCAAATGCACCTCGCCACAGATAAAACAAACCGTAAACAAACAGCTAACAGCCCTTCGCAGACAAGCGCCGTGAGTCACTCGTGTCGAAACAGCCTGCTCGCCACACAATGGCGGCGCTGACCCAGCATGCGACGCCACAACCGCATACATATTTCTATGGAAGACAGGAAAAGGGGGCGGGGGAGGGAGTGAGCAGGGGGGGGGGGGGGCGAAACCTTGCGCAACGAGTACGGACGCTAAATCAGGTGACTGCTGAAATACACATTTCCATACGCGAGCAGGCTTCAGCTTTCAGCCGACTCGACGCAACACTTGACCCCGCGCGCCTTTAAGCGAGGCCACTGCTGCTCTGTTCTCCTCTGCGCTCCGAGATCTGCGATCCGACGATCTCTCAGCCCGACGATCCCGAGATCGGGTCGTTACCACAACGCCGAACCTTTGAATATATATACTGTATAGAAGTCGCCAGCCCAGGTTAAAATTTCTAATACGGTTTTGAGGTAGTTGGTTAATTCACCGCCCGCAATCGCCACCATCTCTAGGGCATCGACTTGTGGTGGTCCCTAGCGGACAAGTGTCGAACTCTTCAAACACCCCTTCCCCCTCCCGTGGAACGTCCTTGAGCTGCAGTGAATGATAGATGGGGGGTGCGGGGAATGACAGCGGGCGACAGTGCTGCGCTCTAACATGTAAATAACAACTAAGACGATACAGGGCGTTACGGCAGCGCACTGCAGCGGTGAAGTTCCCAAGCTGCTCATCATACGCTTCTGAAAAACGTAGAGTAAATCCTATCCACTCGCGACTTCTATACAGTATATATATTCAAAGGCCGAACGTACAATAACGCCGAATGTCAAATTGACCGCAACGCCGACAGCTAGAAAACTGCTGTGTACCACAACGCCGAAAAAATGTTGCTGTGAGAAGGGGAGGAGGGGGGGGGGGGGGCACAAGAGCAAAATGAAAAACAACTGAATGAATTTGTGTGCTAACCTAACCTAACCTTTGTGACATTTTTCGGCGTTAATGTATATCGGCGTTGTGGTACACATCAGTTTACTAGCTGTCGGCGTTGTGGTATTTCGGCATTGTGGTGCGTCCCCCCCCCCCCCCCCCCCCACGAGATATGATCGTCGCAAACCCGTGACGGGAGGGGGGACAGCAGTGAAGTGTCGAGAGAATGCCAGCTGCATTCCTACTGATGGGCCGCTACGATACGAAGGTCACTGCAATCAATTGTGACGCGTAATGTCCACGAAACTAAAATAACGAGCATCGCCAATTCTTATTTCATGTGGTGAGTGGTTGTAACAAGAGTTGGGGGGGGGGGGGACTTTTTTTTTGTGTAAACCAAACTTTTTTTTACTTTAGTTATTTTGGTTCTCAGCATGCTCGAATGAAAACCCATACAACATCACGTTTTTCAGCCACTCATGTTGAACCAGAAAAGTTATAACATCTAAGAACTAAAGTCCAGCGAATCTGCACATCTGACTGACTTAACCACATAAAGGGTATTTTTCCCCACAGTTAAGAGTAACCTCCACAGAATGGGCGTTTCCCACAGAACAGGGATTTAGGGCCGAATTCAGAGAGCTCTTTCGACGGTTATCCACACACCGAAAGGCTTTTCCATTGAAGCTGCTCGGCAGAGACGTTTTTCAGTGGTTGGTTGACTGCTGGATAAGGAGAGCCAACCACTTGAAAGTGAATGTGGTCTGAAGCTCATTCGAATGCCTGTTCAGTTGAAAATCGGCGGAGCAGTTGATGGTTTTAATATATAATTCCCACATAAAAACGTGTTCATGTATGATTGTAATTGTTTAAAACATTTTTGTCATATGGCAGATATGTAAAATATGTTTTGGAATTAAATATGCGTTTTCAAAGAAATCGTTTCGCCCGCAAAGTGTGCATCAGACACGTGTTTTGTAGCGATGGCAGAAGATTTGGATGAATTTCCAAATCACATTGACGAGGTTTTTGAATTTTTTGATGATCTTAAAAATGAAAATCCAGTTTTTGATTTTTGTCGGGATCAAGAGTTCGAAACACAATTTTTTTTCTCTGTAAGAAACTGCATCTGTTTTTTTTTCTTTTTCGATTACGGTTTTGTGCTTTCTCACGAGATCAAAAATAATCGCTTTTTCATCTGGAGAAAACACTATAATTTTAGGCAACGTATCCATCTTAAGAACATTTCTCAACCTCGTGTAGGGTTACCAGACGTCCGGCAAAAGGAGGACATGTCCTCCTTTTTATGTATTTTTTTGCGTCCGGCCGGATTTTCCTTAATGCTCCAAAATTTCCGGCTTTTTTATAAAGTGAGATAATTCCTGCAGTTACACTCTGGGCAAAGCGCGCGCTGTCCGCAGTCATCCCACTAGTAAGTAGTTCTATGACAGCTTGACAGGTAGCAGCACATGCAGAAGCACGTGTTTTTAATATGCTGTATATGCGTAGTTTGTTTGATTCTTTATACTGAAACTGTATTAAATGCCAAAACATTGTAAAATATCGTACTCCATTGTAATTAATTCATGGCTTTTTTTAAAAAATATATATATATATATATATTGTCCTCCTTTTTAGTGAAATGTCCTCCTTTGGCGAGATGAATGTCGTCCTTTTTTATTATCAGTGTCTGGTAACCCTAACCTCGTGTCCAATCCAAACAAAATATTATTTTCAGCGGGAGAGCAAACAAAAGACAATCGAAATGAAATAGGGCGCTTTTTCACACACACTCCAAGTACTTGATCTAAGAAAATTTTTGTGCCATGTTGCCAGATCTTCACTGAAAGTGGATGGGAACAAGCTTTCAGCTGGAAGTCATTCGAAAGGCGTTTTTGAAGTATGAGAGGTGGAGAGTCTGCCAGATGAATGAGAGTTGGATGCGCTTTCGAAGGTCAACTCTGAATTCGGGCCTTACAGTAGTCTGGGATTTCTCACAAAATATAATTTTTTTAATACTTAATTTATTTCCTTATTTTTACACTGTCTACAATTTACTACTTAATTTAAATTCTACATTTTCAATCTCGACATGAGTCAACTTCCTGTGTTGCTTGTTCCGGGCTTGTGGCAGCTTACCTTGTTTCACCAGAAATAAACAGCCTTCACCAAAATATCACGACTGCTACTGATAATGCAGAAGCAAAACAAAAAAAAAGCATTTTTGGCACAGCGATTATATGGTTCTCAAGTGATCTAGTGTGATGCAGCATACAGGATTCCCAGCATCTGACACGCTGAAGCAAGCGGCCCACGGAAAGTGCGTGGTGGCTGCGGCACGCGCAGGCACGTACAGGCACGTACAGGCACGTACAGGCACGAAGCCACGCACCACGTGCCCATGCACGGCCTGAAGGGCCTAAACTGCGCTCCTCCGCTCTCCGGAGCCAGCGTCAACAGGCGCTATCTCGTGTGTACGCAACATAATGGGAGTGTGTGTAACGAAGGCGCTTGTTTACGTCCCTCGTGTGAACACGCACTGACGTGCGGACAAGTGGCAAATGGCGAAATTATATTTCACGGCGCGTGCACAGAATAGTACCACGGAAATGAGAATATACATAAATCTCGACTGGACTGCAACATTTATTAATTTATGCCTGTCTGTTTTGCACCTATAATTAGCGACGTTATAAGCTAAATAAAATTCCACCGAAATATGGTTTGAACCGCGGAGGCGTAAGTGTATGAAGTTGGTGTCGGTTCTACATTGTTGAAGTCACTATTCAAGTAATTCGCTCGCAAAACAAACCGCAGACGTATAAAAAGCTGACGCTAGAAGTCTGTTTTAACAGCTTGAAAGGAACTCGTTAATGAGAATCGTAAAAATGCCATTTTATGAAGCGAGCAGTGCTAAACAATGACGTTAACAACACATTAGCAAGGCATTGGTGTTGAACTTCGTTAGAATAAAAAAAAAAATTGCTATCCAGGCAGGAGTGTTCTCAATTTGACCAATTATTACGACAAAGGAAACGAAAGAACGCGTCCACACTCTGGCTTCTGACCGCCACGGTTTGAATTACCTCTAGTGCTTTCATGCTTTCGTCATGAAGCACGCTTCCCTCTTGCCGGCCATGCACTCTCTCAGGAGGGGGGAGGGGGAGGGGGTGTGAAACACGAACTCACTGGAGCGGTGACCCGACCCGCGGTTAAGTCCGTCGACCCGAGTCACCCGCGCAACAGTGGTGAGGGGGGGGGGGGGGGGAGAGAAGCATCTAAACCGGCAGTTATAGTGGTGGAGGGGGGGGGGGGAGAGAAGCATCTAAACCGGCAGTTATTTTCACTATAAATATTTACTTGACTATCGTAGTAGTGTCAGAACACAAAAAAAAAAAATGTTGGAGGGCAGATGAACTGAATTATTTTGTCTTAACGGTAACGACCACCAGTCTTGATCGTAATTAATTTAGGTAATGTGTCTAAATATCAGATTTTAAGACATTCGTCTGTTACGTTATCAGGTGCGGTGGGGGAAAGATTTATTTGGTTGGTTTGAGAGAGAGAAAAAAGAGGGGGGGGGAAAGGGGGGAAGGATCCACGCCCCGGGTCCCTTGCTGGGCAGCAATGCCGCAGAAGACACTCCAGCCTCGGCTCTTCCCGGTGTATCCCTGCATAACAGTAGCCTCGCTGAACTGGGTTGCAGTCTCGTGAGATGGAATCTGACGAAAGAAAACCCATCGCTCGCCAAAAGAGCCGAGGCTGGGACGGCCAGGACGCTGGTGGTTGGTTACTCACGAGGCCGACTAGCATGACGCCAGTAACACACTGACATAATCACTTTCGCTGAAATGTACGCGAGAGCTTGGTTTTTGATAATTGTTGAAACTGGCACATTCTTAAAAACAATTTTTATTCTTGCATGTCTGAGGGTTTTATTTCTGAATTTTTTTTTGACGTGACGTCTAATAAATCGATGAACGCCGGCTGCACGCACGAAAAAGTGTCCCGTTACGCACATTGTTCCGTTACGCTGTGTCCCGTTACGCACATTGTTCCGTTACGCTGTGTCCCGTTACGCTCATTGTACGCTTGCGCCGCATCTATCTCTCTTCCACTCGACTGTTTATAAAGTGAAGTGAAAAGTTAATGTGGTTTTCATTGCTTATTACAACAACAATTTCGGCAATAAAGGTTAATTATTCTTGCATTTTTAAAAATCTGATTACTAGTATAATTTCAAGTATTGATTCTTTTATTATTAAAATAAAAATGATTAAATTGTGTTCATAAAAGTATGCAATCATTTCATTAATGTTTTGTTATGACTATTGTCCGTAAACCGACTTTACAGAAAACCAATTTTTTTTTAGTAATCCTTCAAATACGTTTACGATCCGAATACATATTAAATTGAAAATAGTTAACGATTTTCTTTTGTTAAACTTGTCCATTAAGATATAGGCCTTGTGCAGTGTACGAAACGACGGGAACCACTTGGCCCGCTGTTCGGTTGACGGGAACGAGGGTTCAGCAGACGGGCCCCGGGTGACGTCAGCGCGGCGATGTGGGGCAGGCCAGTTAGCGGTGAGTCAGCTCGCGGAGGTGCGACCCGCGCCGCCGGGAAGCCTTCTGTTCACAGACCAGAGAGACAACCGCCCCAAGTTCATGCTCGCTTTATTTTACCGTTCTATCTCATTGTATAAACCGGTGTGGCATTAAATTTTGCGGTCGATTAGGATAGGTTAGCTACATTACAGTGGATGGTTGGATATATTAGGTAAGTATTGCCACATTAAAAATACTGTATAATAATTTCATGGTTGTTTAGCATATAACTTTTTAATATGTAGCTATCCAGGGCTAGGAAACCGTTTACATGATTTCACAGTATCTTTAATGTAGCTATCCTAACCAAATCGACCATCCACAATGTTTTAAAGTATTTATAATGTAGCTAACCTAACCTAATTGACCATTAGTTATCATGAGTTACAATGAACGAAAAAAAAATTAAACAACCGAAGATGCACGATCGGGAGTTTGGCTCTCTCGTCTGTGAAAAGGCTTCCCTCTGCCACCGCCGCCCCTCACCCGGCGCCACCAACATTACAAATAACACTTCGTATGCCATCGTTAGTTATACTTTTTTAATTATCCTTCTTTAGGCACATTATGAAGAAAAATGAGTGAATATTTAAAAATGCGCGCGCACTATGCAGCAAAATTTTCACAAGACGAAAATAAAGGATCAAATACAAATAATGTATGATTTGGTAACCGATTATGAATACTGGTCCATATAATTAAAAATATTTATTTGCTGTTGAATATTAGCGATAGGTTTTGGGTTAATAAATTGTTTCAAGTGCATTTATTATTATTTTTTAGGTTATACTTCTTTTATTTGTGCTTTGTGCCACGGTAAACCATACGGCCATAAACCAAAATTTCGATAAGTATGTGAAAAGTTGTATTGAAACTAAGATGATGGTACTATGTAAATACAAACAGTATTAAATAATATTACCCAAGTCCTTTCATTGTTTTATTTCTATTAAGAAAAGTGATTCCAAAATTATATACAATGTTTCAGATACATTAAAATACAATCATTATTATACAGAGTTGTACATAAAACGTATGTAGTTTATGGCATGTAACTGGCAAGTGAGCACACCGAATCAATGAGAGTGCTAAAGGCAGAAATTGTGTATTGGAAAGAGAGAAATTTCCCATTAATATGTACACCGAAAACTAAGAATGAGACACGCTATAGATAAATTTTCATGAACTTGCCTACACAGTTAAAATGATTTCATTGCCAACCTGCGAGAACACAGAAAATGAACTTTTAGTGAATGAACTGAATTCAAATGAACTAAAAAAGTTAAAAATTAATATGAATAAATGTTTGACTTTGCAATACAAATGTCAATAAAACATAAATGTGCAACGCTTCCATACGAAACAACCAT